>NC_088241.1:44635422-44875422 GCF_036934945.1 Oncorhynchus masou masou | reverse complement strand
ATGCAAGCATTTTCATGGGCAGAGATGGAAATATGAATTATAAATTTTGAAAGAGGGGAGATCTAAATGCAGAAACTATCATAGGTTGCTAATATGACTAAGATAATGCATTTGGCTGCTAGAAAATGGAAAAAGGTTGAAAGAAAACCAATAGAACGGGAGAACACATTTGAGGAAGTCTTTATAAAATAATTGCCTCTATGTTTCTATGGGGAGATTTTTACTATAGGCCTCATAATATGAAGTAAAACTTCCGGGTTTAAAACAATATAGGAACAGGAACAATATACTGTAGCGGTGCGAACCGTCTTCTGGTAGATGGAAAGGCTTTCCCAAAAACCATGTCAATTAAATATGAACTATTAGTGAAACAAATTCACCCAAAACCATGTCAATTAAATGTCAGCTATTAGTGACAAAAAATATAAACGCAACAGGTAAAGTGTTGCTCCCATGTTTCATGAGCTAAAATAAAAGATCCCCGAAATGTTCCATACGCACAAAAAAACGTATTCGTCAAAAAAATATTTGTTTACATCCACCTGACAAGTGTGGCATATCAAGAAGCTGATTAAACAGCATGATCATTACATAGGTGCACCTTGTACTGGGGACAATTAAAGGTCAGTTAAAAATGTGCAGTTTTACCACACAACACAATGCCACAGATGTCTAAAGTTTTGAGGGAGCGTGTAATTGGCACGCTAAATGCAGGAATGTCCACCAGAGCTGTTGCCAGATAATTTCATGTTAATTTCTCTACCATAAGCCACCTTCAACGTCGTTTTCGAGAATTTGTCAGTATGTCCAACTGGCTTCACAACCGCAGTCCACGTGTAACCATGCCAGCCCAGGACCTCCATATCTGGCTTCTTCCCCTGCGGGATCATCTGAGACCAGCCACCCGGACAGCTGATGAAACTGTGGGTTTGCAACAACCAAAGAATTTCTGCACAAACTGTCAGAAACCGTCTCTGCATGCTTGTCATCCTCACCAGGTTCTTGACCTAACTGCAGTTCTTCGTCATTACCGACTTCAATGGGGAAATGCTCACCTTTGATTGACACTGGCACGCTGGAGAAGTGTGCTCTTCATGGATAAAGCCCGGTTTCAACTGTACCGGGCAGATGGCAGACAGCGTGTATGGTATTGTGTCGGCCAAAGGTTTGCTAATGTCAACGTTGTGAACATAATGCCCCATGGTGGCAGTGGGGTTATGGTATGGGCAGGGATAAACTACGGACAACGAACACAGTTGAATTTTATCGATGGCAATTTAAATGCACAGTGATACCGTGACGAGATTCTGAGGCCCATTGTCATGCCATTCATCAGCCTCGATCACCTCATGTTTCAGCATGTTAATGCATGGCCCTATGTTGCAAGGATCTCTACACAATTCCTGGAAGCTTAAAATGTCCCAATGTCACCCAATGAGCATGTGTGGGATGCTCTGGATTGACGTGTACGACAGCATGTTCCAGTTCCTGCCAATATCCAGCAACTTCTCACAGCCATTGAAGAGGAGTGGGACAACATTCCACAGGCCACGATCAACAGCCTGATCAACTCTATGTGAAGGAGATGTGTTACGCTGCATGAGTTAAATGGTGGTCAAGCCCTCACCTTTTTTTAAAGGTATCTGTGACCAACAGATGCATATCTGTATTCCCAGTCATGTCAAATCCATAGATTAGGACTAATAAATGTATTTCAATTGACTGATTTCCTTATATGAACTGTAACTCAGTAAAATCTAGGAAATTGTTGCATATTGAATTTATATTTTTGTTCAGTGTAGCTACAAACTATCCTATGCCTACCTGACAGAATGATATCATGATTATTTACATCAATATAGTGTCCATCTTTGCAAACTTAATCTCATGTGCTACAGAAACACTGCTAACCAAAAAACAGTGCTATGAGCCTGTGCATTGAAATTAAAGGTTAACTACTACACACACAAAAAAAACTTTGATTTTTCCCAGACCTCAAAAGTGGTCTCCAGATGTAGTTTAAGTATTGTTATGAACATAGAACATACAATTTTGTTGTTTTTCTCTTCAAAAAAGTGTGACTTTGAGTGCAAAAAAAACAGGTTTTCTGTATCAGAAACCTGTGAATTTCTCACTCAGTTGACAGCCTAATTTATCTGTTTCAATAGTAGTCCTACTATAAGACAGCTTGACAGCACAGCTTAGGTTGGCCTGACTGTGAAAGACCAATATGGGATTCATCATTTAAGTTCATTGAGTGTATGTCACTTTTTCTCATAGAATTTTTCACACAGGGATCCTTTGAGAATTTTGAGGCAAAATGTGTGTACTACTACACTACTGCTGGGTTACAATATTGATCTTGACTTTGCACTTCAACTGTCTCAGTCTGTGGTGCAATGGTCCACTTACCTAATCCATTCTGACTGATAAAGGCCTCTGTGATTCCCTCTATATCTATACAGCCAGATAACATCTACAACTCAGAGTGAAATCTTTATTGCGTTTCAATCTTACCTTACCTCGCTGATTCAATCAGTCATAGTAAAACAGTCCTTCACCTCAAAGGAGCTCAGCTCTGTCATCCCCTTACCTAATTTAAGTAACACCCCTGTGCCATGCACCCCAATACAGAAACGCCTAGCCGTGTCGTTATACGTGAATTCAATTAGTCCAATTATCATTGGGCTGAAATCCTGCTTTAATCTGTATTGTATCATTATAGAAGCTGATCAAGGACTGAGGAAGGCAGGACACACACTCCTTAAACGTCTATCAACATGAACACACTCCTTAAACGTCTATCAACATGAACACACTCCTTAAACGTCTATCAACATGAACACACTCCTTAAACGTCTATCAACATGAACACACTCCTTAAACGTCTATCAACATGAACACACTCCTTAAACGTCTATCAACATGAA
Source organism: Oncorhynchus masou masou (assembly GCF_036934945.1). NCBI lineage: Eukaryota > Metazoa > Chordata > Actinopteri > Salmoniformes > Salmonidae > Oncorhynchus > Oncorhynchus masou. The sequence goes on along the minus strand of NC_088241.1, from coordinate 44,872,492 downwards.
CACACTCCTTAAACGTCTATCAACATGAACACACTCCTTAAACGTCTATCAACATGAACACACTCCTTAAACGTCTATCAACATGAACACACTCCTTAAACGTCTATCAACATGAACACACTCCTTAAACGTCTATCAACATGAACACACTCCTTAAACGTCTATCAACATGAACACACTCCTTAAACGTCTATCAACATGAACACACTCCTTAAACGTCTATCAACATGAACACACTCCTTAAACGTCTATCAACATGAACACACTCCTTAAACGTCTATCAACATGAACACACTCCTTAAACGTCTATCAACATGAACACACTCCTTAAACGTCTATCAACATGAACACACTCCTTAAACGTCTATCAACATGAACACACTCCTTAAACGTCTATCAACATGAACACACTCCTTCTAGTCTGGGAAATACTCCAGAAAACACAAACACACACACACCCTCACACAAACACACACACACCCTCACACAAACACACACACACCCTCACACAAACACACACACACCCTCACACAAACACACTTCTGCTGTCACTGTCTGTGTTCCCTGTTCTCATGTGAATGAAAAGTCCAGCACCCCTAATTACGTCTGTGACAAACCAGAGTGACACAGGGGAGAAATTGGATCGCACCACCAACACGGCTTCTGATACCGAACAGTCATGTGGGCTTTATCAGGACAGTAGTGGCCAGCATCCCAAATGGCACCCTATTCCCTTTACAGGGTGCTACTTTTGTCCAGGGCCCATAGAGCACTATAAAGGTGTTAGGGTGCCATTTGGGGCAAAGACGTGTCTAATGATCTGATGCTATATTTATCCAAATGATTCACTCTGTACATTTTACATTTGGACAGGCTGGTTGGTCTAATCATCATCTCTTTGGTAAAATGTTACTTATCTGTAGAGAACAAACTGATATTCCCTATATGACCTTTTAGCTGAGTTAGTGGTATCCCATTTGTATCTATCCCTGTGTCCCTGGCTGCAAAAGTAACACTCCATGTTCCGGAAACTTACAACAGGAGAGATATGCAGCGACAGAAGGACATTTTATGGAGCACAGCACGTTATGTTTGTCATTGGAATGTGTTACTAAGTTGGCACTGTGCAATAAAGATAACCCCTTCTTGATTCCATTAAAATCCCAGGGGCTCTGAATGTGTAACTGTATTCAGTGCCTTTATAACATTGAATGTAGGAAAGTGAAAGGGTTGTAATGTTTTCATGGTGCATGCAGTGGGAGGACACAGCCAACTGCTGTGGGAGGACCAGAAAGAGGTCAAGGTTTATCTACAGGGCTCATCTGTGAAAGAGACCTTGGTCTTAGCATGGCTCCCTGTTAAAATAAAGGTTAAATAAAGAAATCTTGGTTTACTAGTGCTGCTCAAAGGTTAACATCAGCCACAGGGAGCCATAAACACACACACACACACACAACCACACACACAGCAATAGAAAGCAATACACACACACAGCCGTGAGCAGAATTTCAACAACCTCAGAGTGCATCACCATCAACACCAGGCAGTCAACCATTAGTTGTGAGTCCCCCACAGTATTTCATCTATAATAATATGGTAAACATATCCAAGCCACATAGGTAATTGTGGTATTCATTATCATGTCCATCATTCATTATTCAGTATGGCATCAACATGCCTGCCACTCTGGGTAGAAGGGGGCAGATGAACCAGTTTGAAGTGTGGGGGTGTTACCAGTCCATGGAGAGATGAATGGTGTGTGTGTGTGTGTGTGTGTGTGTGTGTGTGTGTGTGTGTGTGTGTGTGTGTGTGTGTGTGTGTGTGTGTGTGTGTGTGTGTGTGTGTGTGTGTGTGTGTGTGTGTGTGTGTGTGTGTGTGTGTGTGTGTGTGTGTGTGTGTGTGCGTGACACATGATCACATGTAGTCTCAGGTCATCCATGTCCCTATGTTTGGGCCGATGGGAGAGACAGATCCTTCACTCCTAATGTTCCCCCCTCTCTCTCTCACTTCCTCTACCCTTCTCATTCTCCTTCTCCCCCCAGCTCTCTCTCTCTCTCTCTCTCCCTCTCTCTCAGGGAACATGGTCCTCTTTCTCCAATACCACCCACCCAACCAAGAGTCTCCTCTCTGCTTTGCTCACCCCAACTCACTACAGATGTTCACCAGGAGAACTTCAAACACAGATCTCTCCTCGTCTGCAATTCCCCAATTCAGTCAGTCATCATATGAACTGGATATGAAGGCAAAATGAATAAATAAGCCGATGTTTACCCACACTGTTTTTCTATATAAATAAACATCTCTTAATCCTCGTGCTAATGAGCATTACAGGTGCCCAGGGAGGTTCGCTTGAGGTGTCTTCCTGCCTGTGATATGTTTGTGTGATATGTTTGTGTGATATGTTTGTGTGATATGTGTGATGTGTGTGTGTGTGTGTGTGTGTGTGTGTGTGTGTGTGTGTGTGTGTGTGTGTGTGTGTGTGTGTGTGTGTGTGTGTGTGTGTGTGTGTGTGTGTGTGTGTGTGTGTGTGTGTGTGTGTGTGTGTGTGTGTGTGTGTGTTGGCGCGCGCGTGCGTGCGTGCGTGCGTGTGTGTGTGTGTGTGTGTACAAGGGGAGTGAGGACAGCCCAGCCTGTCTGGTGAGAGCTGAAATGCAAGGTTGTTGTGTTGTACATCTGCTCTTGCTCTCTCTTTCGCTCACCGAATTTTGGTTCCCGTCATTCTGCTTTGACGTTCTATCCTCTATATAGTAGTTTTCCGTCTGGTGGTCATCCTTGCCCTCGCCATCTGTTCTGCAGTCCACACATAAAGATGGGGAGAGAGGAGAGAGAGAGAGAGAGAGGAGAGAGAGAGAGAGAGAGAGAGAGAGAGAGAGGAAGTGGACCGGCAGACCACTGCTGTGAAAGGTATTGCTCAGTCCATTAACAAACATTTGGGACAGGAAACAGTGAGAGAGAGGACCTGATATCTTTACAGTTCTTAACAGGATAGGGGAGAGAGAGAGAGAGAGAGAGAGAGAGAGAGAGAGAGAGAGAGAGAGAGAGAGATACAAACAAACACTAATCAAATTATTCAGCAGCGACCTTTGACACTATGAGACACCCAGGTAAAGGTGTTTTCTACTGAACAACCTGCACCGACACCTGTCCCACCCAGCTGTCACGCTCAGGAGGACATCATGAACTCTGTCTGTAAAGAGGAAGGACAGAAGAAAAGCAATTTCAAGAGAGAGAGAGAGAGAGAGAGAGAGAGAGAGAGAGAGAGAGAGAGAGAGAGAGAATGAATCAAATATTCTGAAATTGGATGCATACGAAAAAGGAAAGTTATTTAGCTGTCCAGTCCACCCCAGCTCGCTCTACAAAGAGGAGACACTACATCACACACCCAGGCACGTAACCCGGACATCCAGACAGGGTCAGGGGTCAGCTCTGGTAGAACATATATCACCCTCCAGAATGTCTAATGTCTATCTATGGTATAATGATGACACTGAGGCCAGGAAAAGTAATTATGGGATTGCGTTCTCTAGGTTAGTATTCCCTCCATCTGTTCTCTCTTTACCTGTAAGGCAACTTCGCTCTCCATGTGTCAGGCAAACTAGGCCTCCTCTCCAATTACGGACCAGGTTAAAAAAGCTTTTCACTGTGTGTGTTTCCTGGAGGGAGGAAAGGGAACTTCCTTTGGGCTCACTCTTTTACTAGAGGAGCGGTAAATCTGACCTGGGTGTCAAATAGCAGCCCATACCATCCAGACACATAGCAAAGAATACATAGGGAAACGGAATAGTCATGTAGCACAACGCTTCATTTAACGTACAGCGCACAGTGATTCCAAGATTATAACAAAAACAGCTTCTGTTAAACATAATTGGTTTACATGCCTGAACATTTTTTGACAGTACATAGTTGTAAATAATGAACCCTGTTGATTTGTGCACCAGAGTTTCCTAGACAGCATTTAATGACCCATACCGTGAATGAACACAAACACACACACACACACACACACACACATATACGCACACACAGGTAGCTAAGGAAGGATTTCCTGCCCTGCCTCTTCCCAGCAGTAGACTGATTGGAGGGGACGAGGGGTTGGCCATGTTTGTTAAGGTAATGGACCGAAGGTGAGGTAATTCACAGGGTACACACTCCGACACCTCGGAGTTCCACAGTGGAGGAGGCTCTCCCGCAACTTTACACACCCACTCCCTAAGTCTACACCCCACTCCCTGCCTCAACTTCCCCCAGCCTCAGCCACAGGCTCAACCTTACCACCACCCCCAGCCACCAAGCCCTCAGCCCCCACCCCCAACCCCTCTGCACCCACCCCCATCCCCGCCCCCAGCTCTAGCCACAAGCCTCAACCCCAGCCTCACCCCAAGCCCCACCTGAAACTGATTAGCAGGCCAACCCCTGAGCACACAGACCCATATGGGGAGTCTCCAAGTGGGGCTACGACCGGGTACACTGAGGCCTCCAGCCACCTCCTCCATCTCTATAGAAAGGAGAGGCTGAGCAAACACAGCTAATTAAGATTTAACAAGCACTGCTGGTTTAGCACGAGTCTGCTAAATGCCGTATAGGTTCTTGGAATTGTGTTTGGTAGATTGGGCTAGCATCTCTCTGTCTGAGTGCTTAGCCCTTTACAAGATAAAGTTGTATTACCGTATCTTTCCCACCATCTCTGGGTTAAGTCAATGTGCACACACACACACAAACACACACACACACATACAACACGCAGACGCACACAAATTGTCTTATTTTAAATGTGAAGAAAAAACTGCTTGGGTCAACACATTCATTAGTTTAATGAGTTCAATTGTATTTTGGTTGACTCGGTCTTATAGGGGCAATTTTCACATGCTCCCTGACACTGAGTAACTCTGTGTCTCAGTCTGGGTTGTAAATCAGGACTGAACCCTTTACCACACAGTGAATCATTAGCTGTTGTTGGAACAGATTGAGTACAGTGGCAACAACACACTGTCTCACCTCACGCCTATTCGACCATGCCTTCCCTCCTCCTCCCTCCTTATTGTTATAGTGTGTGTGTGTGTGTGTGTGTGTGTGTGTGTGTGTGTGTGTGTGTGTGTGTGTGTGTGTGTGTGTGTGTGTGTGTGTGTGTGTGTGTGTGTGTGTGTGTGTGTGTGTGTGTGTGTGTGTGTGTGTGTGTGTGTGTGTGTGTGTGTGTTTTCACATCTCAATCATTGGTGTTTATTGGCGCTTCTGGAAGAGTAATGGGTATCTCTCCTCCAACACACACACACACACACACACACACACACACACACGCACACGTCTGGTTGGTATTGTTCTACCTCTGAGCCTAATCAAAGGTAAACACCCATTTACACTGTTCTTATCTCATATAGTAAACCAGATCTAATCCCAGTCACACTATGTCTTTAAAGAACATAGGTACCATCTCTCTACACACACAGGCAGACTGATGAATTAAAGTGTGTTTATTTTATTAGATTAGTGTGTCTGCTGCATGTGAAAACTCCCTCACGTGACAAAGACCTGGCTCCAACCCAAACACAATACTACTCAAACTTAACGCCACTACTTTTCTGCTTCAATCGTTCCTTCGAGTTCTTGGGATTATAAGGTTCCATCTGCAAAAAGATGATTCTGAGATAATTGGCTTGAAAGTTCTGAACCCTCATTGGTTTCAATGATGTCAGTTATTTTTTATCTTTATATTCTTTTGAGAACATTGAACAGAACAAGGCTATATCAATAACTCAATTTTGACAAAAATACCTTATAGTCCCAAACTCTGGCATAATTCTTGGACATGATAACGGGAGAATAAAATACACTGATTCTTACATCATCCTTGTTAAACATCACGTAACGCAACAAGATACCACATTTGACTTATGTGTAAATAAACGTTGTATTTAATATTACTCTAGTTGTAGGTCAACATGTGCAATTTGAGTTGACTTGGCTTTAATATTGTTTATAGCTTATCAAACACTTAAAGCCAAATGCAGGCCACATAAAAAAACATTGTTGCATATCTAGGTAACAGAATGCTTTCTGTGTCCCCTCAGACAGGGGCTCTGCTCTTCCACACTGGGTTTGCCACGCTGGGTCTTTGAGCACAAATGCGGGAAGTGCAGTATAAAGGAATAAGGGAAGCATTGAAGTCCCTTTGGAACCCAACCACACCACCCGAGAGTCTCAGTAGTGAATTGAAAATAATAAAGTTCTGAACAGATGCAGTAATCAAATTTCTACCCTTTCAAACTTGGAATGCTGGAGCTGTGAGTAACCCAACTCTGGATTTAGTCTGCGGATGTGGGTTGTATCAAATGGCACCCTATTCCCGAAACAGTGCACTACTTTTGGCCAGGTCCTGTAGGGCATTGGTCAAAAGTAGCGCACTATAAAGGGAGTCGGGTGCCATTTGGGATGAAATCCTGGGCCAGAGTGGTGAGGGTCCAGTTGGTGGATGGAGGGAACACACATATAGCCCCCATTTCCATGTTAATGAATATGTGTTCAGCAGTAATACCCTACCACAGTGTAAGTGATTCTGATTGTCATCTGCTCGCTCTCTGCTAGTTTGTCTCATAATGATCTGTTCGGAAACCAAACACCTGTTGTCAGCCTTTAACCATGAACAGGCTTTGTTTTTAGTTCTGCAAGCATTCAATACTAATAGATACTAAAGGACGGTGCCAGGAGTAGACTATATGGCTAAGGCAGGCGAGTCATTGGCTATTTATAAACATATTACACCTTTAATATGTTTTGTAAAAATACATTGATTTATCCATTGTTTGTCACTTTAACATATAATGTTTAATTAATGTATTGCCTAAACAAAGCTAGACACTAATCAGGGTAGCTTATGTCAAAAAACTGAATTGTCATGAAACAAAGTCGTAATTGTTTATTGCAGTAGGCTGTAAGTTAATTTAAGCAAACTACACCATCACTTTACAAAGAGTAAACTGGACTGGACTAGTTGGAAGCAGGGGGTACGTTGTGCTCTGCCAGTGTTTTACAAACTGTGGTGCTTGTTCTTGGCGTTCACGCAATTACCCCCCCTGCGTGAGCCCTATACAACCGCTAAACAAAACATCAGCACCTCAATTAATCAATAAATAACCCTTTCTCACAGACAACCCCCTGGGCAGCCCTATCATGCGCAAATGAACCTGCTGAAGAAGAGCTCCCATTCCATTATGGGTCGCAGTGGTATTTTAATTCTGTTGAAGATCGTATTTTTATCAGTGTCAATAGTGATTTTTTTTTTTTACTGAAAATTGACAAAGGTATAAAATGAAAATACCTTGTGCATTTTCACTTTTAGTGTGGCTACTGGCTACTTTTCATTCTATCGTCATACAAATTACAGTAGCCTATATAAATGTGATCAATATTGTGTTATTACTGTGTTACTATTATGGTATTGCTATTCTACACCTGGTAAACCTATTCACCTCCCTTTACGCCTTGTGTTACACAAACACTCCGTCGCATTTCTAATGGAATTGGTCAAACATTACCGTAGGCAACTGAAAAACAAACTAAGGCTATTAAACAAAACGCTCAGAGAAAACTTGATTGACTTATCCCAAAGTCCCGCCCCTGTTGTCTGATTTGTCAACGGAGCATGGGGGGGAGGACTTCACGTCTCCAATATAAATACTGAACGTGGCGTCCGTGGCACAACGAATTGTATGGGCAATAGAACATAGAGCACACACAACGAATGTAGCCACTGCTTTTCGAGAAACAGTAGCCACGATTTTTAAACTTCTATAATCCTTTTAAACGGAGCATGCAAACCAATTCAGGGGAAAGAGGCCTGGTCGAGGATAAGCTACAGGATAACCATAGCACCTTTTTTTTTTTTACAAGGGAATAAAGCCGGGTGTTCTGCATCTCTCGCTTCTCCTCAGTCCTCAGCCATCTTGACTGCTCCTGCTCGCCTGAAGGCTATATTTTCTCCTCCCGCTCCTCCTCTGAAAGCATACACGGTTTGCAAATTGCTTGCAACTCCGTGCCAAAAGAGTAAGCGAGATGGGTTCACTGTACACGATCTAATTAGACTGCGCAGGCTCTGGCAAGAGACAGGAGCAGGCAGAGGAGGACTACTGTACTGCTGTTTTATCAACAGAGGAGAGGGATCCGATAAAGGATGGAGTGCTACCTGTCGGGGATATACCTGCTTCTCGCACTTGCTATTTTACCGAGATCCAGCGGCACCGCGGCGAAGGAGATCACCTGCCAAGAGATTGCCGTGCCTCTGTGCAAGGGGATCGGCTACAACTATACCTATATGCCCAACCAGTTCAATCACGACACCCAGGACGAGGCGGGTTTAGAGGTACACCAGTTCTGGCCTCTGGTTGAAATCCAGTGCTCGCCGGACCTCAAGTTCTTTCTTTGCAGCATGTACACTCCTATTTGCCTAGAGGACTATAAGAAACCACTGCCACCGTGCCGGAGCGTCTGCGAGAGAGCGAAGGCAGGCTGCGCGCCTCTTATGAGGCAGTATGGTTTTCCCTGGCCAGACAGAATGAAATGTGACTCGCTACCGGTTCAAGGCAATCCGGAGATGTTATGTATGGACTACAATAGGACTCACTCGACCACAGTATCACCGGTCCTTTCTAAGCCTACCAACTATCCGGGTAAGGCGTTTAACCCTAATAAAAACAACAAAGGACACAATCGACCCGGTGTTCCCGGTAAATACAAACCGCCGGCTCCCTGCGAGCCGCAGTGCAAGTGTCTTTCGCCCATGGTCCCGGTAAACACTGACCGGCATCACCTCTACAACCGGGTGAAGACCGGGCAGCTTTTAAACTGCGCCATGCCCTGCCATAACCCCTATTTTACGCAAGACGAGAGAACGTTTACCGCGTTCTGGATAGGTCTGTGGTCCGTGTTATGTTTTGTGTCCACGTTCGCAACGGTTGCCACTTTTCTCATAGACATGGAGCGGTTCAAGTACCCAGAGAGACCCATTATTTTCCTCTCTGCCTGTTACATGTTTGTTTCCATCGGGTATATCGTCAGACTAATCGCTGGACACGAAAAGGTGGCCTGCAACCGGGAGTATGACGTGGAACACATTCACTATGAGACCACTGGCCCTGCACTCTGTACTGTTGTGTTTCTTTTGATTTATTTCTTCGGCATGGCCAGTTCTATCTGGTGGGTCATTCTCTCTTTGACATGGTTCCTGGCTGCTGGGATGAAATGGGGAAACGAAGCCATAGCCAGTTACTCCCAATATTTTCACCTGGCTGCTTGGCTTATCCCTAGTATGAAATCTATTGCTGTGTTGGCCCTCAGCTCTGTGGACGGGGACTCAGTGGCTGGAATCTGCTACGTTGGCAATCAAAACTTGGACAATCTGAGAGGATTCGTGTTGGCCCCCCTGGTCATATATTTATTTATCGGCACTATGTTCCTCCTGGCCGGGTTTGTGTCCCTGTTCAGGATACGCAGCGTGATCAAACAGGGTGGCACCAAAACAGACAAGCTGGAGAAGTTGATGATAAGGATAGGGATATTCACCGTGTTGTACACCGTACCTGCCACTATTATAGTGGCCTGTTACTTCTACGAGCAGCACAACAGACAGAGTTGGGAGATCACCCACAACTGCTCCTGCCTGTCGGAGCATGAACTGAACAAGCCGGACTATGCCGTCTTCATGTTGAAGTACTTTATGTGCCTTCTGGTGGGCATCACGTCCGGCGTGTGGATATGGTCGGGGAAGACCCTGGAATCATGGAGGACCTTCTGCACGCGCTGCTGTTGGGGTAGCAAAGGCACCAGTGGCTCAATGTACAGTGACGTGAGCACAGGACTAACCTGGAGATCGGGTACTGCCAGCTCTGTATCTTGCCCAAAGCAGATGCCATTGTCACAGGTCTGAAGAGAAACCCATGGATGGACTAATGGGCTAATTGTTCCGGAGCTTGGCTAGCTCTCTTTTTTTTATACCAGTTAGCGTTTTAACATACTGTTGAATAACTGGTTATAACATTGTAGCCTACCTGGCATTAACAAGAGTTCATTCCTACCCATTCATATGTACAGAACGCACAGACTGACATTTCTGGGCGCATGGTCATTATGTGTTCTTTCTTGTTACGCAAAGAAACATTTAGTTCATAACCCTATAAGGACTGATTGATAACCTTAACATAGTGCCAGTCAGATGTAATTGTATAAATCAATCAGAACAATATCAAAGATGGTTTAAATTAAGCCTTAATAGTGCCCAAATATTATACGTGTCATTTTTTTAATTATAAAGATGTATTTATATAATGGTTATGTACAAACTTGTAAATTCTGTATAAAAGAAAATGTATAAGCTATTGTAAATGTGTATAAAGTGTAGAAGATGTCTCTTTGTAAAAAAGCAAATATGACTTTTATTTTGACAATAAAAATAAACATTTTGATAAATGTAAAACTTCCGTGTAACTTTTCTAAAGCACTTTGATTCTTCTACAAATCACTCCCTACTGGTACTCAGTACTTGGTGGTTCCTTGCGGTCAGTCAGTCACCATGTTGAAGACCGCTGTAATAGATGCTTTTGTGAATCTGAGCAGCAAAGAGAACCCTTTTAACCATCGGCCTCGTAATTAGAGGCAGGGGTTGAGTTGAAGCATCCCCTCCCCATAAGGGTTCAAACTCTTCACATGCTTGCATAGGCCCGCTACTTAATTGATTAAAAGAGGACCAAGTTGAATAGAGTTTAAATGTAGGGAAAGGGTTCTTTTCATCTGTCGGAGACTTTGATCTCACTTTTTAATGGCAGAGGATAAAGGTGACATGTAGTTAGAAGTGTCCCTCAGATGCGCCAAGGATCCCCTAATGTCCAATTTGCGCGGCTGTTGTTGCTTTGATGGACGCCGTTATTGAATTAACAGAACTTTAGGGCTCCTCTCTCGCTTTGGTTTTTGTCAGAGCAGAGATGCTGAAGCTGCAACTCTTCCCATTTTATAAAGCTGAATCAAAACATCTCTGTCTCAACTCTCTATGTAGCCTATTATGAAGACCGTAGGGTTTTGACATGATATTGAAATGGCAGTGAATGCTCCACAGCTGGTCTGTTCACATCATGTCACATCTTAGGACGCCCCGGGACAGACATTTTTGCAGCAAATGTATCCTTGTGTCCAAGTAAACCCAATGCATTGGCATAAGATGATACAATATAACCCCACATAAAAGGTGCAATTTTTTTTCCAGCAAAATGTCAAATGTAACTGTGATCCTGATGTTTGAGGTATTTTTCAAGGCTCTTATGTGTTTTGTGGCCCGGCTAAGCGTTATTTGGATGAAGATCCATGCAATGGACAGAGATGTCAATTGAGAGTGTTTTAAAGCGAACTTCTGTGAGTCAAAACACTGGACCAAAATGAGGTGTGTCCATAACAGAATGTCTGGAATGAAGATAGGCCTATTAACTAACAACTAAGCCTACAGCTATAACACTGTTATTACAGAGTTATGACACTTTTTGTTTTCATTTACCTGGATCTGTGCACTGACCTGGAGCTTCAACTATCAGCTTTGTGGAAACAATTATTAATTTGTGTTACTATCAACTTTACGCACATGAAGTTGGCCAAACTTACCCTGCAGAGGTAATTTAGGTTTAATTTAAAAAACACTCCTTGTTGACGCAGACATGATTTCATACTCCCACCTAGTGGTAAAAAGAAAGCTGTGCATTTGATTTCCTCTTAACACGCACGTCTATTGAACAAGCGGGCGGTTCAGGGCAAGCCCTGGCTTGGCTGATTGTCACAAGATGTAATTATCGGAGAGCCGTCTGTTTCTTAAGAGGATCGTAACCCAAATCTGGGGATGTTATCTAAGAAAGTAAAACCTGAACCCTGCGACTCCCTGGGAGTGTCGTTAAGATGAGCTTCACATCGTAATCAGAAGTGACTGCAACATTTCAAATGGCTGTCCACTCTGACTTTATGACCCGTACACACTGGGCTCTGGTTGCTGAAAGCCAAATTACAGATTCCATATAGTTCCCTTTATGTTTTCTGAGATGACACTTTTCTTCACACATTGGATTGCTACCGGAATCCATTTCAAATCTGTATTTATTAAAGCATGCATGTGTTTTTTGTGGAAATAACCTTGGTGTTCTACTCAGAATAATAGGCACATTTATTTTAATTTTATTTCACCTTTATTTAATCAGGTAAGCCAGTAGAGAACAAGTTCTCCTTTACAACTGCGACCTGGCCAAGATAAAGCAAAGCAGTGCGACACAAGCAACAACAGAGTTACACATGGAATAAACAAACATGCAGTTAATAAAAAAAATCAATATACAGTGTGTAAATAGCCTACAATGTATCACCACTGTGGTATCAGACAGAGAAGAAGGTAGCTATCCTATCCTTCCACCTAATATCAACTATTAACAGAGTGAAATCCTCAACAAGATTAAAGAACTCATCTTGAATCCTCTAGCTTTGTGCAGCGAGGCAAGAAACAACCTCCCATTGCATTGCAGCGATTGACTTGTCTGATTTCCTAATCAGTGGCTGCAGTGAAGCGAAGCATTTGTAGCCTTTATGTTGTTCTTTTTTCTGCCGTACGTGGTAAGAGATGCATGCATTCTGACATGGCTAGGCCATTAAATATTAATCACAGTGTTTGATGAAGGAGCAACACAGAGGACTGCAGAGGGTCAGAGCCAGGTTATGCTTATTAAACGCCATCGATCGCGAGCGCAAGCATGCGCACGCACACACACACACACAGCCTTTTCATCTCCTAGTGCGTGGGGTGAGATGTGGAGTGGAGTAGGCCTATACATTAGTACAAAGCCTTAGTGAGGATGGAGGACACACAGCAACTCTGACACCAACCTCAGATAATTTGCTAGCCAGAAATCCAAACGGTTCTCTTGGCTATAATCAACCTATATGTCACCAACCCAAACAACACGTGGTGTGCGAAAATCACAAAAGAGTAAAAAGGGACATAAATGTACTTAGGTATTGGATTAATATTTCACAGTGATCTGTGACTCTACCACAGCTTTGTTGAATACTCATTTGGATATTTTTTTTTATTATATATATTTTTTGGTCATTTAGCAAACATTTATCCTGAGCAACGTATAGGAGCAATTAAGGTTAAGCGCCTTGCTCAAGGGCACAGACAGATATTTTACCTAGTCGGCTCAGGGATTTGAATCAGCAACCTTACGGTTACTGTCTCAATGCTCTTAACCGCTAGGCTACCTGCCGCCCTGTCCCTTCCATTTACAGTGAAGACGACAACATTTACAACTTAATAAAAATACCCCACAGCTGTGTATCCGAGTGTATGACTACATCTACTGTATGAGCTAGAGCATGCCCTGACCCTTGTGCTCTGTGACTTGCTCATATGGAGTGGGAGGGTTCATGACCCCGTAGACTGGTTTTATGCTCATATTCCCAACAGGCCTGTTCAAAACACAGATGTTGAGAAATAAAGAGCTCAGCGACATCTGTGTTCTCTCAGATTTTGGAGTTACACCACGAGGGAAATTAACGTCACAGAAACGGTTACAGTTGGGCTTGGGATTAAAGTTGCTTTATGATTTCGAAACATACTAGAAGACAGGCTTCCCCCACACCTGACTCTACCACCTGCCACACCCAGTTTGTTTTCCCAAATGGGAAACTCTATCTTTGTGACATATCCTTTCTTCAAAGTATCCTCTGATCCAATTAAGCGATTTAAACTTCAAAGACCACTTGACAAGTGGTCCAACAGTCCAACTAAGAAGTTTGCCGTTTTAGTACCTCTCTAACTTAAGGACAGGTGTCAGCAGAGCCAGAACTGTTATTGTGTGTGACAAAGATGTCATGTTAGCATGACAACAATGACCCTGCAGAGGGAGAATGGTCTGTACAACATCCTGCCTCTCAAGAGTTCCCATGCAACCCCCTTGTCCCCCACACGGCAAGGAGGAACACAGTGCTCCTTTCCCTCGGTCCCCCTGTGACTGACACACACACAAAAGGAAAAGTTCTCCTTTTATCTAAAGGACTGAGCTATTTCCCAGACGTTCTTCCACAAAGGACAGTTTATAGTCAGACCACTACGATATTCAGGAGGGGAGACATGCTACATGGAGAATACATCTCATACCATCTTGCAGGGGGATGCCTAACTGTGAACACTGTATGGCCAAGTGTTCATATATACAGTACCAGTCAAAAGTTGACACACTGATTCATTCAAGGTTTTTTGTGTGTTTAAAAAAAACTATTTTCTATATTGTAGAATAATAGTGAAGACATCAGAACTACGAAATAACACATATGGAATCATGTAGTAACCAAAAAAGAAGATGGTCTCTTACCAAATAGGACTAAGTCCATATTTTGTCAAGAGCAGCTCAAATAAGCAAAGAAAAACAACCTCATCATTTGTATTTGTATTTATTATGGAACCCCAGCTACTCTTCCTGGACAGTTTATACAATTAAAAAAAAATTACAATCCATTTACAATACATGCACTCAGGCCCCTATTCCACCACTACCACATATCTACAGTACTAAATCCATGTGTATGCATAGTGCATATGTTATCGTGTGTGTGTATGCATGTGTCTGCGCCAATGTTTGTGTTGCTTCACAGTCCCCGCTGTTCCATAAGGTGTTTTTTAATCAGTTTTTTTTTATATATATTTTTGTTGTTGTTGAATTTTTACCCCCTTTTTCGTGGTATCCAATTGTTAGTAGCTACTATCTTGTCTCATCGCTACAACTCCCGTACGGGCTTGGGAGAGACAAAAGTCGAAAGTCATGCGTCCTCCGATACACAACCCAACCAAGCCGCACCGCTTCTTATTAACACTGCGCGTATCCAACCCGGAAGCCAGCCGCACCAATGTGTCGGAGACAACACCGTGCACCTGGCGACCTCGATTAGCGTGCACTGCACCCGGCTCGCCACAGGAGTTGCTGGTGCGCTATGAGACAAGGATATCCCTACCGGCCAAACCCTCACTAACTCCGGACGATGCTAGGACAATTGTGCGTCGCCCCATGGACTTCCCGGTCGCGGTTGGTTGCGACAGAGCCTGGGCGCTAACCCAGAGTCTCTGGTGGCACAGCACAGAGTCTCCGGTGGCCCTTAACCACTGCGCCACCCGGGGAGGCCTTAATCAGTTTTTTAAATCTAATTTTACTGCTGGCATGAGTTACTTGATGTGTAAGAGAGTTCCATGTAGTCATGGCTCTATGTAGTACTGTGTGCCTCCCATAGTCTGTTCTGGACTTGGGGACTGTGAAGAGACCTCTTGTGGCATGTCTTGTGGGGTCTGCACGGGTGTCCGAGCTGTGTGCAAGTATTCCAGACAGACATCTCCTTGCATTCAACATGCCAAAAGCTCTCATAAAAGTTTCAACCAGGAGAGATTGACATGCATATTATTAATATTAGCTCTCTGTGTACATCCAAGGACCAGCCGTGCTGCCCTGTTCTGAGCCAATTGCAATTTTCCTAAGTCCTTTTATGTTATACCTGACCACACTACTGAACAGTAGTCAAGGTGTGACAAAACTAGGGCCTGTAGGACCTGCCTTGTTGATAGTGTTGTGAAGAAGGCAGAGCATTGCTTTTTTTATGGACAGACTTCTCCCAATCTTAGCTACTACTGTATCAATATGTTTTGACCATGACAGTTTACAATCTAGGGTTACTCCAAGCAGTTTAGTCATCTCAACTTACTCACTTTCCACATTATTTATTATAAGATTTAGTTGAGATTTAGGGTTTAGTGAGTGTTTAGTTCCAAATGCAATGCTTTTAGTTTTAGAAATATTTAGGGCTAACTTATTCCTTGCCTCCCACTCTGAAACTAACTGCAGCTCTTTATTGAGTGTTGCAGTCATTTCAGTCACTGTAATAGCTGACGTGTATAGTGTTGAGTCATCCGCATACATAGACACTCTGGATTTACTCAAAGTTAGTGGCATGCGTTAGTAAAAATTGAAAAAAGCAAGGGGCCTAAACAGCTACCCTGGGGAATTCCTTATTCTAACTGAATTATATTTGAGAGAATTCCATTAAAGAACACACTCTGTGTTCTGTTAGACAAGTAACTCTTTATCCACATTATAGCAGGGGGTGTAAAGCCATAACACATATGTTTTTTCAGCCGCAGACTATGATCGATCGTGTCAAAAGCTGCACTGCAGTCTAACAAGACAGCCCCCACAATTATTTTATCATCAATTTCTCTCAGCCAATCATCAGTCACTTGTATAAAAGTGTTGTACTTGTTGAGTGTCCTTCCCTATAAGCATGCTGAAATTCTGTTGTCAATTTGTTTACTGTGAAATAGCATTGTATCTGGTCAATCACAATTTTTTCCAGAAGTTTACAAAGGATTAGTAAGACATGAAGGTCAGTCAATCCGGACAATTTCAAGAACTTTAAAAGTTTCTTCAAGTGCAGAAGCAAAAACCATCAAGCGATATGATGAAACTGGCTCTCACGAGTACCGCCACTGGAAAAGAAGACCCAGAGTTATCTCTGCTGAAAAGGATTAGTTCATTAGAGTTAACTGCACTTCAGATTGCAGCCCAAATAAATGCTTCACAGAGTTCAAGTAACAGACACATCTCAACATCAACTGTTAAGAGGAGACTGCGTGAGTCAAGCCTTCATGGTCCAATTGCTGCAAAGAAACCACTACTAAAGGACACAAATAAGAAGAACAGACTTGCTTGTTCAAAGAAACACAAGCAATGGACATTAGAACGGTGGAAATCTGTCCTTTGAGATTTTTGGTTCCAACTGCAGTGTCTTTGTGAGACGCAGAGTAGGTGAACGGAAGATCTCCGCTTGTGTGGTTCCCACAGTGAAGTATGGAGGAGGTGTGATGATGCTTTTCTGGTGACACTGTCAGTGATTTATTTAGAATTCAAGGCACAGTTAACTAGCATGGCGGCTACCAAGGTAGGAAATAGTACAAATAAATAAAAACCCTTGAATGAATAGGTGTGTCCAAACTGTCGACAGGTACTGTATATATATATAAGGCCGCACAGCCCTCCATGTGCTCGCCAGAGGTAGCCTGACTGCCAATAGGTACCGAGATGAAATCCTCAGACCTCTTGTGAGACCATATGCTGGTGCGGTTGGCCCTGGGTTCCTCCTAATGCAAGACTATGCTAGACCTCATGTGGCTGGAGTGCGTCAGCAGTTCCTGCAAGAGGAAGGCATTGATGCTATGGACTGGCCCGCCCGTTCCCCAGACCTGAATCCAATTGAGCACATCTGGGACATCATGTCTCGCTCCATCCATGCACCACAGACTGTCCAGGAGTTGGCAGATGCTTTAGTCCAGTTCTGGGAGGAGATCCCTCAGGAGACCATCCACCACCTCATCAGGAGCATGCTCAGGAATTGTAGGGAGGTCATACAGGCACGTGGAGGCCACACACACTACTGAGCCTCATTTTGACTTGTTTTAAGGACATTACATCAAAGTTGGATCAGCCTGTAGTGTGGTTTTCCACTTTAATTTTGAGTGTGACTCCAAATCCAGACCTCCATGGATTGATACATTTGATTTCCATTGATCATTTTTGTGTGATTTTGTTGTCAGCACATTCAACTACGTAAAGAAAAAAGTATTTTGTTATTTTACTGTTCCCTTTATTTTTTTGAGCAGTGTATATATAGATATAGATAGATAGATAGATAGATATACTCTGAATCTGAAAGCTGAGGAAGAAAGGCTTTGATCTTCTATCAACGCAGCACTGTCTCACATTCACTCAATGACCTGAACCCATAGAGTTCATGAAATATAAATATAATTTTATATAAACATTGATATTTATCATCATAAATATAGTATTATGAGGTGGTTAGATACAAAATTGGTATGATTGTAAATGTAAAAAATACTTCATGGTTCATACCACTGGGGGGCAGTGGGGTGTTACAAGAAAACATCCAAAGAAATTCTATATCTAGTCTTAAAAAAAAAACATTATTCCATTCTATCACAGACCTTATTTCAGTAAAGGATACCTCATGTTTTGATATTTCTAATAAACTTTTGTCAGCTGACTTTCAGTGTAAACACTAAGATACAAATACTAGGCCAGGGCATAGCTCTTCAGTTGACCATGGCAAACAGATAATGAAACAAATATTATGAAATCAATTGTTGAAAAAATGTGGCTGGACAATAAAGCAGTTATAGCACAGTAATAAATAGTAATCTGTAGAGACCCAAAATCACCTGCAGTAGTCACTTCACAGACTCTTTTCATTGCATTGAATGGCCTCCAAACCCATTTCACCCAACCAATCATAACACCAATGAAACAGAGGGGAATGGAGGCCTGCTTTCATGCTAATACAAACAAATAAAAAACAATTTTAAAAATGTTGCGTCGTATTTCAAAGAAGTTATTCAGATACCTGCAAAAAGAGGATGAAGACAGAAGGAAATGAACGTCCGTTTCTTCTCTAATACAAACAAATAAAACACTTTTATAATTGTACATCCTGTTTCAAAGAACTCATTTATCTGCAACAAGTACCCTAGATGAAGACAGATCAGATGACATCAAGCATCTCACCAGAGAGAAGTTGAGCTTATTGCCCTATGGCGCTGAGCTCAGTTCACTCACATTACAGTGTCGTTAGAGACTCCGTGAGGTAGGAGCCAGCTTTGTTGTCACCTTCAAAGGGACCATAGGAGGAGACATAATGGCAAATCAAGATCAAGAGCTATCCCTTTACACAGAGGTTCACCCCGTGGCCAAATCAGATTGTACCCCAATCTATGGGGATCATTTATAACTGGGTTGTGATATACAGTGCAATCCTTTGTTGGTTAGTCACTGGTTAAATAGATGTTTAGATATGTTTAGAAATACGTATAACGTGCTTATGACCTGTATCTGACAGTCACAATGACGACGACTGGATTCTTTGCCCTAGAAAAGAAATCATTGTACAACAAAACAATGAAATATAACCTTTCGAGAGAAAAAAATAAATGACATCTCAACAAAAACTATTTTAAACCAAAGGACATGTCAGCCAAGGCAAAGGCTAATAAAACTCTAAACAGTCATGCTCTGACAGGGTTCTAACAAAGTGTAAAAGGAATCAAATGCTTCTTTCATGACATACTACGATTGACAGTCAGCCACAAGTAATGGCACGCTGCACCGTGCACACACCGACTCTCACAAATTAATCTGACCGTCGAGGTGAAACAAACGCTACAATGACATACTGAAGGGCAGGCAGCTAGGTAGGCCACATCAAGTTTACATCCCAAATGGAAACCTATTCTCTATTTAGTGCACTACTTTCGACCTACCCCATAGGGCTCTGGCCAAATGTAGTGCACTATATAGGGCTCCCGAGTGGCGCAGTGGTCTAAGGCACTGCATCTCAGTGCTAGAGGTGTCACTACAGACCCTGGTTTGATCCCGGGCCTTATCACAACCAGCCATGATCGGGAGTCCCATAGGGCGGCGCACAATTGGCCCAGCATCATCCGGGTTAGGGGAGGGTTTGGCCAAGGTAGGCCATGGTTGAAAATAATATTTTTTTCCATAACTGACTTGCCTAGTTAAATAAAGGTTAAATAAAAACATTCTAAGTATAGGGAGTAGGGTTCCATTTGGGATCCAGCTCTAGTAGTGTCCAGTTGAGTTACACCCTGCACCACCTCACTCTATTTCCAGACTCTGTATATGTCTGAAGCCCTCAGAGGCCTTGAAATAGAGTGACAATCTATCTCCATAAATACAGATTCCAACTGTGGCAGATTCCAACTGTGGATGGGCCATATCTGAGGGGAAGTATATCCTCCAGACCTGGGTTCAAATTCTATTCTAAATCAAATACATTGAGCCTGCCTGAAATGCCAGAGGCAGAAGGTTTGAAGTTTTGGGACTATTCTGTTGGTTCTATTAAGCCAGGCAAGCTCAATAAAGCACAGAAAGTATTTGAAATTACTTTGAATGTTATTTGATGCCAGGTCTGGTATATCATTCCCTACTGAAGACCCTGGCCTGGAGGAGTAGCATCTTACAGGGTCATTGTCTTTTAACTCGACCTGACCACCTGACCTTGTGTCCATCCAAACACGTCTCCATCCGCAGGCTGTATGTACATGTCCACCGTGACCCCAGAGCTAAGAGCTAGGCTCTACAGTCATCTTTGACCTTTGACCTAGCTGGGGGCAGGGCCAGGACAGGTCAAGGCCTGTCTTTGTTTACTGACAGTGATAGGGGATCTAACGTAGACAGAGAGAACAGGTGGGCAGAACAGTTATAGCTTTTTACTAAAGGTTTTACTGAAGGACACTCGGCTATAATGATAGGCACCAAGGCAGTAAGTCCCTGGCAGTAAGACAGTATCCACGACTGGATTATCTTCTCTCTGCGTCATCCTAAAATAATACACATTATACAGTTTATGCCAGCGCACTGATGGTATAATAACACCATAACTATGTGCATTTTTCCCATGGTCAGATAGAAAGGACAGACACGTATGTATTTCATGTAATTATCCTGTCGTGAAAGCGTAGTCTGAATGTCAGAATGTCAGAATGAACTTCAGTCTTACAGCACACAATGGGCCTAAAGGATTTAATTTCTCCAACAGTTGCTGCTGTATTAGCCACATAAGAATCTGTCACCACGTCCCACAGAGGCAGGTGGGTTTGATCCTGACATTCTCACCCGCGTTTGGGAGTAGTGAACTACATCTAGTTCAACTAGTAATATAACTACCCATTGCAGTAGCTCGGTGGTAGTTGAACTACATTCAAATCTTGGCAGTGTTTTTTTGTATTACATTTTAGCCATGTAGTTAACTATTTAAGTAGGCAATCATTTAACTAGTCTACCCCGAGGCGGCAGGGTAGCCTAGTGGTTAGAGTGTTGGGCTAGTGGCCGAAAGGTTGCAAGTTCAAATCCCTGAGCTGACATAGTACAAATCTGTTGTTCTGCCCCTGAACAGGTAGTTAACCCACTGTTCCTAGGCTGTCATTGAAAATAATAATTTGTTCTTAACTGATTTGCCTAGTTAAATAAAGGTAAAAAAAGATCCTTTTTGGCATCAGACCTTTCTAGTTCTCACTTGAAACATTGTTTTTGTGTTATTATCTGACTCCAGATTGATCTGTTCTTGCAATATGTAGTCTATGATACTTCATATTTAGATAGAATTTATCATGAAGTAGTTTGGATGTAGTGAACTACTTCTTCAAAGTAACTTTAGTTAAGTTAATTATATTTTTAAGGGTCACTTTAGTGTAGCTTAATTGAGTTATTTCAGTGTGAAGTAATTGTTAACTTCGTAAACTATATTTTCAGAGTAGCTTCCCCAACACTGGTTCTCACGTCTCCATCATGGAAATAAATAAAATCACTCTCCTCAGAGCTGTAGCTCTCGCATCATCTCAGTCCAATCAAACCCACTCAGACCTCTTCTCCTGGCCCTCGCTGGTGTTCGACTGCAAGTCCGAGGCTGTCATCTCTACCAGGGTGTACTGACCCACTCTCCTGGTGCACACCGCTGTTCCTGGTGGGACGCCTGCAGCGGTTGCCGTTGGGGGGCACAGGTTCCGTCGTGGGGGCGGGGGCGGTTTGAGGCGACTGCGTTTGCAAACCCTGATGGACCTGGGTGTCCCGATGGGCTCTACAGGGCACAGAGCCACCTCGCTCCCCTCTGCTTCGGGGCCCTCCTCCTGGGCTGCAGGGTAGAGGTTGTTCCCATTGGTGTTGGCGCCTGGATGCCCCGAGGAGAAACTAGAGCCACAGCGAGGGGCAGAGGTGTTCTCAGCCTCCCCCAGTTGGGGATAGGCTCCGTGGTCAGCAGTGCTGGACTTACTTGCCCCTCTCTTCCGGAAGATTATAGGTTCCACCACCAGGTTCTGGGGAAGTAGAGGAATGTTAGCCTCCACGCCTCTGCTTCCCCCGCTGGAGGGGAGGTAGTACTGCTCCTCCTCGTACATCTTCTCCACCAACATCTTCCTTTTGGTCTTCTGCGTCACCGAGCGCTTGATGGCGCAGATGAGATCAGCCAAGTTGAGTAATAACGACAGGGCTCCGGCCCCCAGCATGAAGTTAAGCATGACGGTCTTCTCCGTGGGCCTGGAGATGTAGCAGTCTACCTGAGTGGTGCAGGGAGTCTGCTGGCACAGGAACCTTCTGGGGATATAGAACCCAAACAGGTAGTAGTGGGCCACCCCGAACCCGGCCTCCAGCAGTATCCTGAACAGAAGATGGAGGGTGTATGCTGCTGTGAAGCACTGACTCCTGCCATGCTGCACCTGGAGAGCTGTCTTGGCCAGGGCCATCTTCCTGAATGACTCCTGCTGGATCTGGTAGAGCGGTTCAGCTCTAACTCTATCTGAGGGGTCAGTAGTGTCGATGGTGAGGCGTGATGTGACTTTATGGATGACGTAGATAACGAAGATGATGTATGGGAGACAGAGAACGAGCAGCTGAACAAGCCAGTAGCGGAACAGAGAGATAGGAGCGAAGATGTCGTAGCAGACGTTAGCACAGCCCGGCTGGATGGTGTTACACACAAAGCGTTCCTGTTCATCTTGGTAGAGGGGGTGTCCTGCAAAGAGCAGGACCAGGATCCTCAGTAAAATCATCAGGATCAACCATATCTTCCCTGGAAGACGGTGAAGGTGAAGTAAAGAATGTCAGAGTTAGTCACAACCACTCACACTTGCTATTTATATTGCAATAAATATTACAGATATGTTGAAATCACATAGGTTAATTTAATTTCATATTGCAGGACTGGTAAAGTCTTAAATTATTTTTAACTGCTAATAATAAATGTGTTAATAAGCGTACCAAGAAAATATATCTTGCCTGTACATTTTCATCAAAATTGTTAGGTATTTTGGGGAATATCAATATATTCTAAATGGAAGATATCCCGAAATGTAAAACTTAAAAGATAATTTGTCTGACAGGGAGTTTAGTAAGTTGCACTTATTTTACCTATATGGGTCAAACATTTGTTAATCATTCATACCTAACAGATAGGGGAAAGTTCTCACTTTGAGTTTGAGCTTAGAAAGGCTGACAGACATCGGCATTCTGATGATCTATTCTATGAGCCATTGTCAGATGTCAAATCAAACCAATGGAAGGATATAACTTCCAGAATTGACAGAACTGCATTAAACATACATAATCATATATGCAAAGCAAACTGATGTTCTCTCTGATATGTTCTGACTGACAATCTCTTACAATGACAAACCCAGTCCGCATTCCGCTCAGTGAAAGATCCACAAGATACTCACCTACAAGCGTTATGTTGTGGTTTAGACAGATGAAGACCACCTCGGAAGCGCTCTGTCTGCCCATGTTAGCAGATGATGATGATGAAGGCCCTCTGAAGCCACGCTGTTGCCCTCCAGGCTTGTCTGAGCCTCTTCTCCTCCTCGATCACCAGGACACTGTCCACCCTAACACGCCTCTAAACCAGGGCAAAAATGGTTCCACAGGAGCCAGTGACCTCCAGGTGAGCAGATTAACGGTCTCGAGTCCAGTTCGAACAGATGAATCTCTCTTCATTTAGAATAGTACAATCTCTCTTCTAGAATCTACATCAGCCAGTCAGCTCCAGGTGATCAGATAGAATAGATGGCTAGTTTCTCCTAACACAACGGATACAAATCTGAACATCTTCCCAAAATTCTTGAGTCTCCAGAGTCCGTACACCTCCAGAGTCCGTGGAGTCGACCGTGCCTGACGTCAGCCCAACGTCAGTCCCGTCTTGCCTCTGGTCTCTTCCCAACGTCTGTCCTGTCCCAGCGACCACTGTCCTCAGACAACAGAACAGGAGATGGGAGTGAGCCCCATTGTAAGGGTTATTCTTACGCACCAGTTAAGAGAGGCATGTCCACCATCCTGGCATTGCTGAGATATTTTGGTGGCTGGCTGGGTGTCCTTCCAGGAGAATAACAAGCTGCAGGATTACTCATTAAAGTTGCCGTATTAAGTTCAAGCACAATGGAAAGCATTTCAAAGCTAGTCCCAATGTATATCCCTGCCAAGGACATCGAGGGTCCATGTGGCATTGTCATGTTGGCCGGATACCATGGTGAATGATGAATTGTGTTGAATCGGGATAATTCATGGCAAGGTTTAAAATGGCTTTTGTGTGAGACTTGAAGGAAAACTCTGGAATTATATATAATAAACAAAAGGAAAAGCAAGGATGGAAGCTTTAACCGTTGCCATGGGAAAAAAGGCCCACATTGGTATTCCCCTGTATTGTTGCCTTGCTGTCATAAATCCTTTCATCCTCTCAGAGAAGGACATCTTTACTGGACACATAGCATGGGGTACAGACTAGGCTTGCCCCATTAATGACTGGAGATTTATGCTGATTAGCATTGGCAGATGCCAGGCAATAAGCAGTCATAAAGTCACCTGCTCGCCCGTCCATCATCACTACTCTGGACGGCTCTGACTTAGAATACGTGGACAACTATAAATACCTGGGTGTCTGGTTAGACTGTAAACTCTCCTTCCAGACTCACATTAAGCATCTCCAATTCAAAATTAAATCTAGAATCGGCTTCCTATATCGCAACAAAGCATCCTTCACTCATGCTGCCAAACATACCCTCGTAAAACTGACCATCCTACAGATCCTCGACTTCGGTGATGTCATCTATAAAATAGCCTCCAACACTGTACTCAACAAACTGGATGCAGTCTATCACAGTGCCATCCGTTTTGTCACCAAAGCCCCATACACTACCCACCATTGCGACCTGTACGCTCGTTGGTTGGCCCTCGCTTCATACTCGTCGCCAAACCCACTGGCTACAGGTCTCTGCTAGGTAAAGGCCCGCCTTATCTCAGTTCACTGGTCACACCCACTCATAACACGCGCTCCAGCAGGTATATCTCACTGGTCACCCCCAAAGCCAATTCCTCCTTTGGTTGTCTTTCCTTCCAGTTCTCTGCTGCCCATGACTGGAACGAACTGCAAAAACCTCTGAAGCTGGAGACTCACATCTCCCTCACTAGCTTTAAGCACCAGCTGTCAGAGCAGTTTACAGATCACTGCACCTGTACATAGCCCATCTGTAAACAGCCCATCTGTCTACCTACCTCATCCCCATACTGGTATTGATTTATTTATTTTGCTCCTTTGCACCCCACAGTATCTCTACCTGCACATTCATCTTCTGGCGATCTACCATTCCAGTGTTTAATTGCTATATTGTATTATTGACTGTATGTTTTGTTTATTCCATATGCAACTCTGTGTTGTTGTATGTGTCAAATTGCTACGCTTTATCTTGGCCAGGTCGCAGTTGCAAATGAGAACTTGTTCTCAACTAGCCTACCTGGTTAAATAAAGGTGAAATAAAAATAAATAAACATAAACAAAGAGTTCCAGTTATTATTAGGTACTTGTGTGGAAACATGTTCCACGTGTGGAGGCTGCTTTGTGGGGATTAAGTTACGGGCTGTGGTGAATAACCAGGGGGATTTAGGTTGAGCGTGGGGGGGCCATTGCATGTGCGTCTGTATGTGTGTTTGAGGACTGCAGTGGATTTGCTGTAAATGTCTGTAAAACATGAGTAATTACTTATTTTAAAAGGTTGGGAAACAGGTTAGCTCGTTGCTATTTGAATGGCTACATTCGATCAGCAAACGTGCACGTTAAGGATACACAATAGCCATACTAAAAGAAATGGACCAAAGGAATACATTTACTTTGTGGTGGGCATCACCAGTCAGTTGAATAGATTGTATTGCTTTGGTCCTTGTTCAACCTCATTGGCTTGTAATATATGTCAGATTTTTTAACTGATTATCATCTCTCCCTCAGCTTGGTAGAGTTATTAATATCATACCCACACATCACTTGAACCAATATTTCATAAAAATTAAGCTTTTCCCTGTGTAACATATTTGTACTCCTGGCTGGTTGTGCACAGAGATGGTCCTGCAGGTGTGTGTTTATAAGAAATGTGGCAGCATTTTATTCATTAGCCTACAGCTCTCCTTCAGTAAATGTCACGGCAGAGAATCAATTGACTAGCGCAGAAATTACCACTCAGTATTTGAAATGTAAATCTGGGCTAATATGGAGGATTATACACGGTCCTTAGTGACAATGTGACTGTGCGAGTGTAAACAGAGAGCTTTTCTGGCTTTTAAATCTTTGTTTCTTAGGGAGAGAAAAAAAAAACACGCATACCGATCACAACATAGGCTACATTAGCAGAATAATAGAAACGACTCACTTTTCCTTAAAAAAAAAAAAATAACTACTTTGATTTTGGCCTGAAGTCATGTGTAGTGGTGAGCTTCTTTTAAAAAAAAAATAGGCCCTGCTTGAACTCCAGATACCTAACGTTGTGAGTGACCAACTTTGAATGGCACAATAGGACATAACATTGACGGAAGATAGCCGCTAGACTAACCAATTGAACTTTACATTCATATTTCTCATTCAAAACGGTCTCCCTTTCACCGACATCGACCCAGCCCTTTACATTGGGACGACGTGACATAATCATCGCCTCTCTTCCAGCTCAATCAGAGACACCGATAGACGTGCCAAGTAGCCCTGACCACCACAGAACCCAAGCAAGGTTCATAGTCAAATGGGTGACACTGTAGTATACAGTTGACTTGGAGACGCGTACAGCATAAACAGGAGTACGCCCCATTGAAAATGTAACTGATACCGTTCAAGTACAGCAAAAAAAAACACAACATAAAGTATTTATAAAAGATGATATAAAACACAAGGACTGACATATGCATATAAAGACATGACAAATGCTACATTGTCACGCCCAAGTAAAGTGACACCATGATATTTTTATTGCAAGGTTTAAACGTTTATTTATTGTGCAGGTTTCTAAACATTGCTTCTGAACTGGGCACATCAGTTAAACTAAAATCAGAGTTAGAACAGTCCATATAGGGAGAGAGACCGTGACTTATTCAGACTCCAGTCCCTTAGGGTTGTTGGTCCTGGGATCACTTCTTAGAATGTAGGCTACAATTAACTAAGAGATTAGTACTCAAAAAGATACAGACTAACCACATTGGGCAAACTGAGAACAGGGACAAACAACATAAAATAGCAATAAAATCCCAGAAATAAACTATAAAACAAAACATAAAAACAGAGTTCACACAACTACAGCAGTTTCTTTCATTAGCACAGGAAATCATTGACAACTGAGAGTTGCATTGGTAAATCCTAACATTGTCGTAGAAGAGATAGAAAGAGAAAAGGTAGAAGAAGTAAAAACTCTATGCAGAGGTAGAGTCTAGTGCACACGACTATCACCCCAGTCACTAGCCTAGGTTATACCACAGGCTTGGGCCCATAGAGCATGAGGAGTTCATTTTCATTTCTAGAAATCAACATCAGACTGTATGCACACACACATACATACAATAAATAAGATATACAATCTTAAAAATACCTCAGTCTCCTCACGACAACGCCTGTTTCTTCTCGCCCGAAGACATTTGCACTCCAGTCGCTCAGTCACAGCGCCATAGAACGCAACAGTTCCGTTTCAGAGTCCCCACATCATTCCAACAGTTCCGTTTCAGAGTCCCCACATCATTCCAACAGTTCCGTTCCAGAGTCCCCACATCATTCCAACAGTTCCGTTTCAGAGTCCCCACATCATTCCAACAGTTCCGTTTCAGAGTCCCCACATCATTCCAACAGTTCCGTTTCAGAGTCCCCACATCATTCCAACAGTTCCGTTTCAGAGTCCCCACATCATTCCAACAGTTCCGTTTCAGAGTCCCCACATCATTCCAACAGTTCCGTTTCAGAGTCCCCACATCATTCCAACAGTTCCGTTTCAGAGTCCCCACATCATTCCAACAGTTCCGTTTCAGAGTCCCCACATCATTCCAACAGTTCCGTTTCAGAGTCCCCACATCATTCCAACAGTTCCGTTTCAGAGTCCCCACATCATTCCAACAGTTCCGTTTCCAAGGCCATGCCATTCCAACAGTTCCGTTTCAGAGTCCTTATACCATTCCGATCACGTGCAAAGGGGATCTATTATAATCACAACAATACATATTCCAAGGCTAATCCTTCATTGTCTGGTACTTTGGTTCAACTCCATCCCTTTTTACATATGAAAGTGAAACATCTGGCAGATAGTTGGTCCTGATGAATGGTTTGAATGAATGCTGATTGGTATTCACGGAATGCTATCAAATAAAACTATGAAAACAACAACTGTAGAGACCCTTGATAAGGAATTGCTTTATCTTTTCAATAGTTAAGATTGCTTAAGAGTGGGGAAACACCGTGAACTCAACAACTTTAAAAGAAAACAGCATCAAGAACAAGAGGAATGTTTCACTTCCATACCTGGTTTTGCAACAGGGATATCATAAAACCATGTAACACTGAAAACATCATTCATACGGTCACAGAAAATGTATGTACGATAAGATGAGAGAACAGCCTCAATTCAATGTTTGAGTGTGAAAAACACATGATCCCATCATTCACTGTAGTTTATCTGAGCTATGCAAACTTGATATGAAAAACTAGATCCTGACAAAGATTCAAATTCCTTCCAATGGTTTTACTATCTAGATTCTAGATAAAATAATACCAGCTTCCATATAACTAATAGTTCTAAACTCTCCTCATATCTGGTATAATAAGACATTGCAATTTTTTTTAAATGTAAATACTGATCAGATATTTATAAATATTTCACCCCAATTCTCCATGTTTGAAAGTTAATGTGCTCTTTGTCTGCACACTGATATCTTATATACACTGTACAAAATCAATTAATTTGCTAAATTATTATATTTGATTTATTCCTAATGTTTTTGTGAACAGCGTTTGTTAATCAAAAAACATCCATCCCTTTGTTCTAATATACTGTAGGACATTTTTAGAAATACATTTCCAATATATTGAAGAATCATCATGCAAATTGGCTTTCTGAAATTAGGTTTCTGCTGTTTCTTTAGGAGTTGGAAGATCAGTAATTTAAAAAAGAAACACTCAAGAGAAAAACTCAACCCCAGTTGCACTTTAAAAAGGAAAAAGGAAGGTCTCCATGTTACACTAGCATGTTACACTCGCATGTTACACTAGCATGTTACAGGCACCATAGGTCAGAACAACGGCAGTGAATACACTATATGGATGTTCAAACTCACCATTTTGTCTTACTTATACTAGTTATTTCCTGTTCTTGGAAAATGTTTTTCTCCTTTCTATTTGTGTGCTTGTCCTTCAAACTCATCCCAGTACGTCATTCGAGACCTAGCATGAAACAAAGTGGGACATGAATATTGCTTGGCGTGAGCGGAATGTTCACTGGAATGTTTCACTGTGGTAAAATCCCAAATGGCTACCCTATGGGCCCTGGTCAAAAGTAGTGCACTATATAGTGAAAAGGGTGCCATTTGGGGACACAGCCTGTATCATTTTGGCCATGAGAAAGAGAGAGATAGTACTAATGTGTGAAATAGTTTTAGATAATCATCACTCAGTGGCAAATTGGTATAGCTAGAGATAGAAGAGAATGCAATTAAAGATAAAGATAATTTTGTTCACCTTCAACTGAACTTCATTTATCAGTCTTATCGCCCTAATTAAGTTATTCTTCAAATGTCGGTCTTCCTTTACTGTACATCTCTCACTTCACTTTCCCTCTCTTGGTGTCTTTATGTAAATGTAAATACAAAACAGTTGCCATTTTAAACTCAAACACAGGTGCAGTTTGTTGAACGTTACAGAGAAAGAAACCCTTGAGGTTTTGGCAGTTTGATTTCATTGCAACCGAACACAGTAAGAATAACACTTGATGAGCTCTTGTTACTGCCTCCAAAGAAAGTAGAGACATTTCTATATTTCAGGAATGTGTACAAATTAGGTTTGCCTGTTACCTGGGAAAAAAACATTGTGCTTTAGAGAGGAATTTGCTGAAATCCTTGAAAATCATAGGAATGTGCAGTATACCCGAGCAATTTCTTCTCTATACAAGACAGTCAACCTTTAAAATGGCTATTGGAATGCTTTTGTTTGAGTTTATGGGTTATTATTCTAGGATTTTTCAAATCTTTCCACTGTCTCTTGATCTTTCCAATGTTCTTTTAATCTTTTCCCATCTGGCCACTGCTCTTCTGCCATTGGTCACCAAGTCACCTGTAGGACTCAAGTTCAACTTCAGACAACCAGAGGGACATCTTGTATGTACAGTACACAAGTGGACCATCAGAGCAACAATAACACTTATTATCCACAAAAGTGCCAGCAGGTCATTTCTGTGTGAAACAAACCACACAGACGCAACTGGACAACTGAGTTCTGAGTCTAAGTTCTCCTGCCCTAACCCTTGACCTCCCAGACCAGGCAGCCATGTCATGTCTCCGTCATGGTGGATGCCCTGTCCTCCTCCTGGTGGCGAAGGATGCTGTTAGGATATGATGGCCGGATTCCACCTCACCACCGTCAGATTGTCTGCACTCACAGACCTCTTCTTGGCCGCTTTCCTCAAGTCTTTATACTTGTCATCACACAACCTGGAGATGGCCTGAGACATGGAAAAATGCACAATAAGACATAGAATAATATAAAACATAATTGACTTTATGTTCATGTACACAGAGCTACATAAACTACAATGGAAGCCTAATAACAAAAATGCAGGGAAATTCATAATTCTGCTCTGAAACAGAGCAAGATCGCTTATTATTATCATCTTTGGTGGCATTTCTTTAACAAGTCAGATCAATATTGAATACGATCCGAAACTCTGCCCGTTTCCCTCTCCAGTGATCAGTGTACCAGCAGATAAGCAGTACTATTACAGCTCCACTGACAGAGAACGGAGAACGACACGACGCCTCAAACAGCATCCACACCACAAGGGCTCATTTCAGACCTTAATTGCCCAGCGGAGAGGCAGGGGGACGAGGGGAAGGGGAGGAAGGAGGGATGAGGAGGAAGAGCGGTTGGGAGAGAAGAGGGTCGCTGGTGCTGCTGGGGAGATAATTACATGGCAACGAATGCCGCCTCACGTCCTCCGTCACAGACACAAAACGAACGCAGAGAACACACCACCACCTCTGTCAAATGCACACTGTGCTCACTGCCCACTAATTAGCAGGCTATATCTAGCCATTGTGTTTGTGCATCCTCCAGCCATGTTTTACAGAGTTAATATCTTGATGAAAGGGAAAGGAGAAAAGCTCCCTCTGGAGCACAAATGAATGATAAGAAATTGTGCATGCTGTTTTCAAAGAGGCTTCAATTAGTTGGTGATGACAGTAGTAGCAGTGGTAGCAGTGTCTATAAACAAGTAGCATTGTATAGGTCCTTTGAATGCTGTCAACGAAAACAAGATCAGCATCCTCACAGCTGATGGGATGGTGGAGAAGCAGCGACTGTATGCGCCACTGCGACTCACCTCTAGTTTCTGAGCCTTGTCCCTGCTCAGTGGCTCCAGAGGGAAGCTGAGGTTGTTGGCCTCGGCCATGGAGCGCAGGTCAAAGTAGTACTTAGCGTAAACACTAGACGGAACGTTGATGTTGAACTGCAGCAGCTCCAGAAACTGACGCTCCAGCTCATTCCTTCATATGGAGAGAGAGACAGAGAGAGACAGAGAGAGACAGAGAGAGAGAACGAAAGAGAAAAAAAAAGAGAAAGAGAAATGATCACCAGTCAGTGTCTTGAACTGATCTTCAAGAAGAACTAAACAACTGAAAAAGAGACGTCACCAACTGTCTTATGTGCTAAGCTTTTAGAATTATACAAAATTACAGACTCCATGGTATCAAGTCAATTAACTGTGGTTGCAGCTTAGCTTTGATTAGTTTCAGTTGATCGTTTCCCCTGACCGACTGTTTCTCTGACATTCTTTAGACAGTCTAATTGGTCGGTCTGTGTCTCTGTAGCAAAGCCCCGGTCTTTGATTCACAAGGTTAAAGACGTCTGCTACACCAAGCGTCGGGCTTTTCTCACCACCTACATAGATATTCTAATTCATGCAGCAACAGACGAGCTAAATTTAGCCAGCCGTGGAGCGGTGGAGGCTCTGCCTAATAAAACTCCTCTCCTCCTCCTACTCCTCCTCAGAGAGAGAGAGAGCGAGACCAAGAGAAGGAATCTCATGCATTTGTTTTGGGTTCAGGGCTATGTTCTATGAGCCCACTGAGAGGGGGTCGTGACAACAAGCAGTCTTAAAACTAACTGTGTACTCAGGATGGGTCAGGAGGTTTACTGGTGGCGACACATTCAAGGTGTCAGATAACCTCTCTAAATAATACACATAGATTCTCCTTGTCGGTTTGTGATTCATTTTGGGTAAGGAGGTCGAAGCCCCAGTGGCCTGTTGTCTACCAGGCTATGAGACTTCAGACTGTATCCATGCCACAGATACCGCCTGTCTGAAAACACCCCAGTCCCAACCACAGCTCAGGACCCCAGCCCCAACCACGGCTCAGGACCCCAGCCCCAACCACAGCTCAGGACCCCAGCCCCAACCACGGCTCAGGACCCCAGCCCCAACCACAGCTCAGGACCCCAGCCCCAACCACAGCTCAGGACCCCAGCCCCAACCACAGCTCAGGACCCCAGCCCCAACCACAGCTCAGGACCCCAGCCCCAACCACAGCTCAGGACCCCAGCCCCAACCACAGCTCAGGACCCCAGCCCCAACCACAGCTCAGGACCCCAGCCCCAACCACAGCTCAAGACCCCAGCCCCAACCACAGCTCAGGACCCCAGCCCCAACCACAGCTCAGGACCCCAGCCCCAACCACAGCTCAGGACCCCAGCCCTAATCTCAGCTCAAGCTCTAGCCTCAACCCCAGCCCCAACCACAGCTCAGGACCCCAGTCCCAACCACAGCTCAAGACCCCAGCCCCAACCACAGCTCAGGACCCCAGCCCCAACCACAGCTCAGGACCCCAGTCCCAACCACAGCTCAAGACCCCAGCCCCAACCACAGCTCAGGACCCCAGCCCCAACCACAGCTCAGGACCCCAGCCCTAATCTCAGCTCAAGCTCTAGCCTCAACCCCAGCCCCAACCACAGCTCAGGACCCCAGCCCCAACCACAGCTCAGGACCCCAGCCCCAACCACAGCTCAGGACCCCAGCCCTAATCTCAGCTCAAGCTCTAGCCTCAACCCTAGCCCCAGTCTCAGGTCCAGCCCCTGTCGCAGCCCTATACCCAAGCCCCAGCCACCAGACTGGGAGAAGCAGACCTGAGTCATGCCTGATTCCAAAACACTGGACTGTCCCAACACCGACTAAACCACCACTGACCCCATATCAAGATTATTCTGAGTTCACAAGGCAAAATGTCCCCGACTGTTCCCAGCACTGAGTGGGGTTGGCAGTAGAGCAAGGAGATTAGGGATGGGCATTTGACTCTTTTTTTATATATATATTTCTTACTGTTTGCATTATTATTTCCGAGTACTAAAATAAAATTCATCTGAAGTATTCATGTGTGTGTGTGAATATATATATATATATATATATATATATATATATATATATATATATATATATATATATATATATATATAGTTGGTTAGGAAATCTACTTTGTGCATGACAAGTAATTTTTCCAACAATTGTTTACAGACAGATCACTTCACTTATAATTCACTGTATCACAATTTCAGTGGGTCAGAAGTTTACATACACCAAGTTGACTGGGCCTTTAAACAGCTTGGAAAAGTCCAGAAAATGATGTCATGGCTTTAGAAGCTTCTGATAGGCTAATTGACATAATTTGAGTCAATTGGAGGTGTACCTGTGGATGTATTTCATGGCCTACGTTCAAAATCAGTGCCTCTTTGCTTGACATCATGGGAAAAGCAAAAGAAAATCAGCCCCCAGAAAAAATATATAGACCTCCTCAAGTCTGGTTCATCCTTGGGAGCAATTTCCAAACGCCTGAAGGTACCACGTTCATCTGTACAAACAATAGTACGCACGTATAAACACCATGGGACCATGCAGTCATCGTACCGCTGAGGAAGGAGGCGTGTTCTGTCTCCTAGAGAGGAATTTACTTTGGTGCGAAAAGTGCAAATCAATCCCAGAACAGCAGCAAAGGACCTTGTGAAGATGCTCGAGGAAACGCATACAAAAGTATCTACATCCACAGTAAAACGAGTCCTATATCGACATAACCTGCATAATTGACATGCTCAGCAAGAAAGAAGCCACTGCTCCAAAACATTTACTGTCCATTAAAATAACATCAAATTGGTCAGAAATACAGTGTAGACATTGTTAATGTTGTAAATGACTATTGTAGCTGGAAAGGGCAGATTTTTTTATGGAATATCTACATTGCCGTGCAGAGGCCCATTATCAGCAACCATCACTCCTGTGTCCCAACGGCATGTTGTGTTAGCTAATCCAGGTTTATCATTTTAAAAGGCTAATTGATCATTAGAAAACCATTTTGGAATTTTGTAAATGGATGAACAATTTCACATTGAACACTGTACGGTGAGGAATTACGGCTCCAACATCCGTTTGGTGAGGAGGCATCTTCTGAAATGATTCTGATGAAAATACGCTCTGTCTTTACCAAACTAATGTTTTGGCATATTTTCAGTGTGGAACCGGTCTATGTTTAAGGAGGGTTATTGCCTAGG
The DNA here is from genome assembly GCF_036934945.1 of Oncorhynchus masou masou. Taxonomy (NCBI): domain Eukaryota; kingdom Metazoa; phylum Chordata; class Actinopteri; order Salmoniformes; family Salmonidae; genus Oncorhynchus; species Oncorhynchus masou. Next base: position 44,837,773 of record NC_088241.1, on the reverse strand, counting down.
CCAAACAATTCTAAATGGCACTAGCAGTTCACAAAGTATCTTAAGTAGAAACCAGACTGGAAGCAATTATTCCAAAACTGCAGTTCGTTGTTGGAACACATATTTTCATACTTCGATCAACCAGTCCATTTTGAATTGGTGATAAAACTGTCGTCATTTGGCAAGGAATTTAGCTTGTGTATCACATCAGTTAGATGTGTTGTTGTAGGCATTTATTTCTGTAGGCCCAACGGGAGCTTGTGTGCTCACTCAGCACACCTGTGTAGGGAGCGGGTGGAACACAACTGAGTGAATGAGACACGGAGTGGAAAGGGAATTTAGGGAGAAGAACAGTGTGATGCTTGGCTTGGTTTCTTTTTAGTTGTGCCCTGCAAATGCACATGTACAAATGGAAAACTAGAGTCAAGGCAAATGAACGAGCATTCCACTAAATAGTTTTACACCATCTCTGGTTAGAAATCGAGCTTTGACGTCCGTTCGAGTACTCATGCCTATCCCTACATGAGATAATGCATTATTATTATGCATGCATGCATCCTACAATAGACGTTCTATACCCTGTCTATTTGCATAAGGACAATTGAAAGTCTGTCGTAAAAAGGAGACAGATTTAACCTGTAGCTTCTGCTGAAAACTGTTAGATGGACTAGCTGGCTGCTGGTTGATCTGGGTTAGTGAGCTTAATGGACTGGGGTCAAACTGTTCCAGACTCACATGTCCTCCACGGTGATGTCTTTGAGGATCTGGCAGTAGTCTACATTCCACACAGCCTGGTCGTCCCACACCTTGGACGCCAGCAGGATGGCTCCCAGGACGATACGCTTCCAGTTGACTGGGCAGATGTCTATCTCTGCATAAGTTAACAGGCGCTCCAGGTACACCTGGGAGAGAAAAAGGAAGAAAGAAATAGGATGTCAAAGACAGTCCTCCTTTTAAAGATGTCTGACGTCAAAGACATTCCTCAACTATCCTCTGGTCTGGTGTGTGATAGACTCAATTCAATACATAATTGGAGCAAAAACAAGAATCTTGTTGAATTGAGAATAATTCAAATAACACATGGACATTTCCCAGATGATGTATGAACAACAATATACAGTGCAGTTCTTCCTCATCTAAGATAATTACTTCGGATCCAGATAATTACCCTCTTCTCTGTGTGCCTGAATAGATTCTGGATTTAATGTTCCATTCCAAACTTCCCTGGCATTCCGTCTCCACAAAGCCAAAATAACAGACCATGTCAAAACCTGACGTCATGCAGTTTCTCTGGGCTTTCTGGTAAAATAGACGTCAATCAAATAAACCTTTCCATTATCGCAGCCACAGTCTCCATTCAGTTCGTCAGTGAATTAAAAAAATGCACTGAACCGTTAGGCACAATATATTGGGAGTAGTCTAATTTATAGCCATTTCTTTTATATTCTCTCCATGCATCATAATTGAGTCATTTCCTTGGGGAAATGTGTTTTGTCTGTCTTAAGTCACAGTCCGTGCTATGTGGTAGGTGGGTGGTGAATCTAGAGGCCTGTACTGAATGTGTCAGACTTGCTAATAGAGTACGCAATTCAGTTATTCCATCCAGCAGTCTCCAAGGACTGTGCTCCGTTCCTCTATTGTCCACAGACTTCATCTCTCACCTACAGCTTCAGCTTCAGATTGTACATCTAGATTCACCTAAACCTAAGCCTAGATACACAGCTAGTCTTCTACACAAAACAACTTGTTGGAAATGTGTGCATAGAAATACATAAAGCGGAGGTGGCAGGGTACGTGACATTTTTGGAGCGTTTGCCTTGTGATGCACAGCGGCATCCCTGTCATGGCTTCACACAGTGAAGACGGAAACTCTCCCAACGTGGAAACATTGTGTTGTTAACCACTGGCATTATGTAAAGTAAAACACCACCCAGCACAACATCACCCATCCAGTGTCTGTATTCATATAGCGTCTCAGAGGATGAATGCTGATTTGGGATCAGTTTCGCATTTTGAATTGCTATGAATGGACAAGCTGGGCCTGATCCTAGATCAGCACTCCGACTCTAAAACACAGGACAACCTCCCCATTTTCTCCAGCTGAAACTGGTCCTGTTCCCTATTCAATTACTGTCGGCATCCATCCCTGTTTTCCCTCTAGGGTGTGGGGTCAATGGGACAGTCTGTGGGTCAGGCACGCGGTGTGTGTGTGTGTGTTTGTGGAAACCAGATCATCCCAAGTGACAGAGATGACAGGCCAGTGAAGTCATAAGCAGACAATGGAGTGTCAGAACACCACAGGAGGACCACACATCTCAGGGCCAGAGAGCAAAGCTCCATCAGGCCGGGGCTGCATACCAAATGGAAACCCATTCCTTATGTAGTTCACTGCTTTCAACAAGGGCCTCTCAGCAGTAAACCAAAAAAACAGCAGGTGTTATGGAGATGGATGGAGGACGTTTCCAAGCAGAGTGGAGAGGTGTTCTGCTCTACAATGGTTTACACGGAGTACACAAAACATTAAGAACACCTCCATGACATACTGTACAGTGGTTTTGGAAAGAATTCAGAACCTTTGACTTTTTCCAAAATGTAATTATGTTACAGCCTTATTATAAAATGGATTAATTAAATAAAATTCCTCAGCAATCTACACACAATACCCATAATGACAACGCGAAAACAGGTTATCATTTTTTTGGAAATGTATTACATATAAAAAACAGAAATACCTTAGATACATAAGTATTCAGACCCTTTGCTATGAGACTCAACATTTTGCTCAGGTGCATCCGGTTTCCATTGATCATCCTTAAGATGTTTCTACAACTGTGGTAAATTAAAAAATGCATAAAAATAAAAAAAAATAAAAAAAATTCAATTGACTGGACATGATTTGGAAAGGAACACACCTGACAGTGCATGTCAGAGCAAAAACCAAGCCGTGAGGTTGAAGGAATTGTCAATAGAGCTCCGAGACAGGATCATATCGAGGCACAGATCTGGGGAAGGGTACCAAAAGATTTCTGCAGCATTGAAGGTCCCCAAGAACACATTGGCCTCCATCATTCTTAAATGGAAGAAGTTTGAAACCAACAAAACTCTTCCTAGTGCCGGCAGCCCGGCCAAACTGAGCAATCAGGGGAGAAGGGTCTTGGTCATGGAGGTGACCAAGAAGCCGATAGTCACTCTGACAGAGCTCTAGAGTTCCTCTGTAGAGATGGGAGAACCTTCCAGAAGGACAACCATCTCTGCAGCACTCCACCAATCAGGACTTTATGGTAGAGTGACCAGACAGAAGCGACTCATCAGTAAAAGGCACATGACAGCCCGCTTGGGGCAGACCATGAGAAACAAGATTCTCTGGTCTGATGAAACCAAGATTGAACTCTTTGGCCTGAATGCGAAGTGTCATGTCTAGAGGAAACCTGGCACCATCCCTACGGTGAAGCATGGTGGTGGCAGCATCATGCTGTAGGCATGTTTTTCAGCGGCAGGGACTGGGAGACTAGTCAGGATCGATGCAAAGATGAACGGAGCAAAGTACAGAGAGATCCTTGATGAAAACCTGCTCCAGAGCGCTCACGACCTCAAACTGGGGCGAAGGTTCACCTTCCAACAGGACCAGGGCCCTAAGCACACAGCCAAGATGACGCAAGAGTGGCTTCGGGACAAGTCTCTGAATGTCCTTAAGTGGCCCAGCCAAAGCCCGGACTTAAACCTGTAAATAGCTGTTTTTTAAATTATTATTATTATTTTTTTTTTCCTCATCCAACCCGACAGAGCGTGAGAGGATCTGCAGATAAGAATGGGAGCAACTCCCCAAATGAAAGTGTGCCAAGCTTGAAGCATCATACCCAAGAAGACTCGAGGCTGTAATCGCTGCCAAAGGTGCTTCAACAAACTACTGAGTAAAGGGTCTGAATACTTATGTGAATGTGATATTTCAGTTTTTTATTTTTAATAAACTAGCAAAAATACCTAAAAACACGTTTTTGCATCATCATTATGGGGCATTGTGTGTAGATTGATGTAGAAAACAAACTATTCAATTCAAACTAATCCATTTTCGAATAAGGCATAACCTAACAAAATGTGGGAAAATTCAAGGGGCCTGAATACTTTCTGTAGTCACAGACACGTTATTAATGGTTTGTGTACTCCGTGTAAACCATTGTAGAGCAGAACACCTCTCCACTCTCCTCGGAAACATCCTCCATCCATCTCAATTTTTACTTTTAGTTTTTAAAATTTAACTAGGCAAGTCAGTTAAGAACAAATTCTAGGAACAATTTGTTAACTGCCTTGTTCAGGGGCAGAACGACAGATTTTCACCTTGTCAGCTCGGGGATTCGATCGAGCAACCTTTCAGTTACTGGCCCAATGTTCTAACCACTAGGCTATGCTCCACCCCAATAACACCTACTGTTTTTTTGGGGGGTTTACTGCTGAAAGGCCCTGGTTGAAAGCAGTGAACTACATAAGGAATAGGTTGCCATTTGGTAGATTTTGGATAAATCTGTTCAGACACCAAACATGATAAAAGGGTTAAACATAGGTTTTTAATCAACTCGTGAGTTTATTGAATATAGCTATGATCCCTCGGCCATATACTGTATCTTGACATTAACATTTTATGCAGATTATAATTAATAAGTTATAACAAGTTATCCAGTGTAGGAAATCCTCAGTGTTTAGAAAAACCCATGTACTTTAACTTGACCTGAACAAGGACAAGTAGGCCCAAAATGACAGTGATGTACCTCAACTTGCACCCTATTCCATATATAGCCCTATGGGCCCGGGTGAAAAGTAGTGTACTATATAGGGAATATGGTGCCATTTAGTTAAGATGTTATTAAATGGGAGCAACACTCCCTCCTAGTGTTGTGTGGCAGGGTGTGATGACCATGTCACTCACTAGTGTGACGATAGCACACTCTGCAGTGAGCTGGGCTGCACTGAACAGCGTCCGGACAAAGCGATATATCTGTTTCTGCTCCGGGTCGTGCTTTTCATAGTCTGCAGGGATCTCCGATTTCTGTCATCAACAGAGGAGCAAAGATACAGATAATATAGTAATGAAACATGGGAACAGCCCAATTCTGAATTGATCTGAAGACCATTTAGTGTCAAAATAATCATAATTGAGCTGCCTAATACACAAGCATATCCATAATGTATCATATATAACTACAAAAGTCTTACCGTAAGTGGATGAAGCTTTTCATCAAAAATATCTAATACCATTCTCCCATCGATCTCCCTGGAATGACAAAAAAAAGGCCACGCAGGTCAGTTGCTGAATGACAAGTGATGACAGTAACCAGTCACGAGACCCAAGTACGGAGGCTCGTTCACAAACACCCTGTGGCTTTGACTGTTTTGACTGAGGAGAGGGATGCTGTTTCGATCCTCTACAAAGTCAGTCAGGCTGTAGACCAATAGGGGAACACAGCCTCAGTGACCTCGCCACTCTGTTTGAAAGGCACATTGATCCATCTTGCCACAGAACACTCAGAATGGTGTCCCACATGGCGCCCTATTCCCTACGTAGTGCACTACTTTTGACAATAGCCCTATGGGCCTTGGTCAAATATAGTACACTATAAAAGGGAAAAGGGCGTCATTTCAGACACATACTCACAGTACCTAAAGTACTAGACCTCTAAAGACTGGAATTTTGGACTCCTGCCAGGGGGCCAATGGGGGTCTGTTCGTGTTATCAAAGGCTGACTTTTATGTGTGACCCTCCCTCACCCTTTATTGATGCTGGAGGTCCAAATAGAATGTAATAACAGTCAGTGATGGGGGGGGGGTCTTTCAACATATAGGGCTACAGTATAACATGGGCTGGCTCTGCAATAGCACTAGGAGAGGCTGATTCTAATGTGACAGAACATTCTTTCTTTTCCTTTTTTTTTTTTTTTGGGGAGGCTTGTGGCTTCCATCTATGGAATTGTCTGCATCATTTCCAATCCCCCACATATTATTGTACAGTTGAAGTCGGACATTTACATACACTAGCCACTTTCAACAATGCCACTTAATATAACATACCCTACATTACTCATCTCACATGTATATACTGTACTCGATTCCATCTACTGCATCTTGCCTATGCCGTATCTTTATGTACATATTCTTTATCCCTTTACACTTGTGTGTATAAAATAGTAGTTGTGGAATTGTTAGGTTAGATTACTCGTTGGTTATTACTGCATTGTCGGAACTAGAAGCACAAGCATTTCGCTACACTCACATTAACATCTGCTAACCATGTGTATGTGAAAAATACATTTGATTTGATTTAGATTTTTACATCTTGGCCAAATGCATTTACTCAGTTTTTTCACAATTCCTGACATTTAATCCTAGTAAAAATGCTCCGTCTTAGGTCAGTTAGGATCACCACTTTATTTTAAGAATGTTAAACCAAAGTACGTTCATCTCTAGGAGACAGAACACGTCTCGACGGTTGCGTGGTCCCATGGTTTTTATACTTGCGTACTATTGTTTGTACAGATGAACATGGTACCTTCAGGCGTTTGGAAATTGCTCCCAAGGATGAACCAGACTTGTGGAGGTCTACACATTTTTTTCTGAGGTCTTGGCTGATTTCCTTTGATTATCCCATTATGTCAAGCAAAGAGGGTTTGAAGGTAGGCCTTGAAATACATCCACAGGTACACCTCCAATTATCTCCAATTATGTCAATTAGCATATCAGAAGCTTCTAAAGCCATGACATCATTTTCCGGAATTTTCCAAGCTGTTCAAATGCACAGTCAACTTAGTGTATGTGAACTTTGACCCACTGGAATTGTGATACAGTGAGTTAAAAGTGAAATAATATGTCTGTAAACAATGTTGGAAAAATGACTTGCGTCATGCACAAAGCAGATGTCCTTATCAACTTGTCAAAACTATAGTTTAACAAAAAAAATGGTGGAGCCATTGAAAAACGAGTTTTAATGACCCCAACCAAAGTGTATGTAAACTTCAACCTTTTTTTTTTCTCTTCCCAAATATATTTTCCTTCATTATTTTCCCCTAACCCTACCATCCCTCCCCTAATTGGAGTAAACTAATGGACAATAACTCTTCGACTTCTACTTTCAGCTTATACATACAATATACAGTACATTTGACAGACATAGTATATTTTACAATAGTCATCTTTTGTTTGTTTTATTGCCCCATCCTAACAGGTCATTCTTACCGGTTCTTTATGTGGTAGTATATCGCCAGGGCTACACTGTAAAGACAAATCATCACAATGAAGTTACAATTTCATTTGCAATTTAGTCTTTCACAATGATAACTGCATACAGAAGTACATGTTGATGGATTCACTGGTTGACTGACTGATTGGTGATTAGCCTACCACTTGATGGTGTATTTGAGGTTAGGCTGACTGACGGTGCTGTCGTCTAGGAAAATGGTGGAACAGGAGCTGTACTTCTGTCTGACTGGAGCAGCATGGTGCTGCAACACACACACACACACACACATCACACGCTGTTACTGTTATGTCCACAGTCCACACACACACACACGCAGGCAGGCTAGAACGCATGCGTCCACACACAAAACGTACAGGCATGCGCACACTCACAGCAGGTCCTGTAAAAAGCCTTGAATCAACTGCTGTAGACCAGCTAATACCCCCTGCTTTGTGGTTTTATATGAGAGACATACTGTACACATACAGACGGAATGGGTTTCGCTAAAAACAGGAGCTTCTACTTTAATCCATCAGTCTACTGCACATTGAGATGGCTTATATCAGCCAATCACCAACCCTTTCACTCTATTCATCTCACCACCCTAGTACAGCATGTCATGTACAATCAGCATGATTCATTTAGACAGACATACAGGTAACTGCCAAAGTGAAGGAAACACTTGAGTAAATGAGGGATACAAAGTATATTCAAAGCAGGTGCTTCCACACAGGTGTGGGCCCTTAGTTAGTTAAGCAATTAACATTCCATCATTCTTGTATAAAAATGCTGGGCAGGCTATTATTTTGGCTACCATGGCTATGCCCCCATAGGATGACAATTCCCCCATCTACAGGGCGCGAGTGGTCACTGAATGGTTAGTCGGGCATGAAAACGACGAAAGCCAAATGCCAAGGCGGTCTCAGTCACCAGATCTCAACCCAATTGAACAGTTATGGGAGATTCTGGAGCGGCACCCGGGACAGCGTTTTCCACCACCATCAACAAAACACCAAATTATGGAATTTCTCGTGGAACAATGGTGTCACATCCCTTCAATAGAGTTCCAGACACTGTAGAATATAAACTCAAAATAAGAAACGTCCGTTTCTCAGGACCGTCTTTCAAAGATAATTCGTAAAAATCCAAATAACTTCACAGCTCTTCATTGTAACGGGTTTAAACACCGTTTCCCATGCATATTCAATGAACCATAAACAATTCATGAACATGCACCTGTGGAACGGTCGTTAAGACACTAACAGCTTATAGACGATAAGCAATTAAGGTGAATTAATTATGAAAACTTAGGACACTAAAGAGGCCTTCCTACTGACTGAAAAACAGCAAAAGAAAGATGCCCAGGGTCCCTGCTCATCTGCGTGAACGTGCCTTAGGCATGCTGCAAGTAGGCATGAGGACTGCAGATGTGGCCAGGTCAATAAATTGCAATGTCCGTACTGTGAGACGCCTAAGACAGTTCTACAGGGAGACAGGACGGACAGCTGATTGTCCTCGCAGTGGCAGACCACGTGTAACAACACCTGCACAGGATCGGTACATCCGAACATCACACCTGCGGGACAGGTACAGGATGACAACAACTGCCCAAGTTACACCAGGAACGCACAATCCTTCCATCAGTGCTCAGACTGTCAGCAATAGGCTGAGAGAGGCTGGACTGAGGGCTTGTAGGCCTGTTGTAAGGCAGGTCCTCACCGGCAACGACGTTGGGCACAAACCCACCGTCGCTGGACCAGACAGGACTGGCAAATAGTTTTGTCTCACCAGGGGTGATGGTCGGATTCGCATTTCTCGTCAAAGGAATGATCATTACACTGAGGCCTGTACGCTGGAGCGGGATCGTTTTGGAGGTGGAGGGTCCGACAGAGCTTGTTGTCATTGCAGGTAGTCTCAATGCTGTGCGTTACAGGGAAGACATCCTCCTCCCTCATGTGGTACCCTTCCTGCAGGCTCATCCTGACATGACCCTCCAGCATGACAATGCCACCAGCCATACTGCTCGTTCTGTGCGTGATTTCCAGCAAGACAGGAATGTCAGTGTTCTGCCATGGCCAGCTAAGAGCCCGGATGTCTCAGTTATTGAATCTTATGTTCATAAAAATATTTACACATGTTAAGTTTGCTGGAAATAAACACAGTTGACAGTGGGAGGACATTTCTCTTTTTGCTGAGTTTATGTCAAGGTGCACTAAAGGTTTTGGGGCGGAAGGTCTCCTAGTGGTTAGAGCGTTGGGCCAGAAACTGAAAGGTTGCTGGATTGAATCCCGAGCTGACAAGGTAAAAATCTGTCATTTTACCCCTGAACAAGGCTGTTCCCCGGTAGGCCGTCATTTAAAAAAAATGTTGACCTTTATTTAACTAGACAAGTCAGTTAAGAACAAATTCTTATTTTCAATGACAGCCAGAACTGCCTGTTCAGGGGCAGAATGACAGATTTGTACCTTGTCAGCTCGGGGGTTTGAACTTGCAACCTTTCCGGTTACTAGTCCAACACTCTAACCACTGGGCTACCCTGCCACCCCAGGAAATATGTACTTGTTCTTAGCTGACTTGCCTAGTTTAATAAAGGTTCAATAAAATAAAAAAGCTGTCCTCGCTCGTGGTTAAGACACTTTATGTTGGTGTTTCCTTTATTTTGGCATTTACCTGTACATACATACACTTTGCTTCTGTACTCAGATGACAAAAGAGACAGGAGTGGATATAACAGGCACATCTAGACTAAATCTATATCTAAACACACAAATGCCAGGGATACAAAATACTTTACCTTGTTCTCCGAAATGTGTGTTAACTTGCAAAATAATAAAGTTGATTAAAATCTTCATAAACAAAATCACAGGAACAATCATGTGGTCAAAGAAATAATGCAGTCTGACATATGACAGAGGAACACTTGCTAACCAAATATTCTCTATTCAGTAGGGCATACATCAATGACCTGATTAAAATCAATGACAAAGCATAGCATATTACCATGCAAACGCCAACGATTTCATCAGCATCATCATCTATGCAAATACAGCATTATATTCAATATGGCGTCCAATCTGAGATTGACACTCACATTATTGATGTAGATGCTCTTCCGTTTTTCTCGCACTGCAAATTGAGAGAGAGCGAGATGAAATCAGTGACAGCATGGCAACGGTCAATGATTAGGCACACAAGATTGAGCAGAGTTCATCCCCTGGAGTTGAAACACACGCTGATAGGGGTTAAGGCAGGTTGCAGTACACAGCCATTACTGACAGGGGGCAGTCAATCCCAAGGCTGTCCTGCACTATATGGATTGGCCATTTTTCAATATCAGCTTTGTGGGAACTTAATTTAAAGAAACACATCGCTCCAAAGCTCAAGCAAATAATCACTACAACTCAACATTTCCTTCAAAATGACACGTATGCTCATTTCTAACATAGATGAACGGCTGTGGGGTCATACAAATGCTTTTCATTCCTCAAAGGCCTTAAATTAACATCACGTTTAGCACTCTGAACTGTGTGAAAGCAGAAAGCAAGGCAATTGAGTTAATTGCTTAATTAATCCTTTCATGCGTTTGCCCCTAAAAAAATCCCCTGGGGATTACATCAAATCTAAATGGTTCATTCACGATAATATTGTCATGTCTATAACTATAGCGCCACTTCGCTATCTGGCTTTATTTCAATCATGTCATTGTATTCATGTGGTGAATACAGGGGATTCATACTGTTTATCAGTAGTCTCATGATTCCTCATTGGGCCTTGCTGCGATTGATGGGTTGACTCCAAGTATGGAAGCCACTCTGATTGGGTGACGGGGATCCAGTGTGTGTGTGTGTGTGTGTGCGCGTGTGTGTGTGTGTGTGTGTGTGTGAGAGAGAGAGAGTGACGTAGCGACATAGAAGGAGCGCTGCATGGCCAAGCAGCAGGGCAGGACGAGATACACTATGTCAGCATTGTGTAACTCTGGCACCTTGCTACACAATCAGCTCACACACACACACACACACACACACATCCAAAACGCACACACACCTAAACCCTGTGAGGAATCATGGCTGTGCACATTCTAAAATAAAGTGTAGAAGCGAGCGTTTGCAACACAAGGTGTCACGCATTTTTACATGTTCGAATATTGATCTAGCTGGGAGAAAGAACTCGGATTGTGCTTCTTAAAAAGGCACACAGGGGCTGGGTGTGCGCATGTGTGCGAGAATGGAATGTACCGATGAGACAGTTTTAGCAGAAGTGGCTAGGTTTGTACAGATAACACACGTCATGCAGGAGGTAAAGCTGACATCTGAGCACAGCTTACAATAATCCACAAAATATGAACACATATGCTGTATATACACACACACAGAAATCTGCTGCAAAGACATACTGCGAAGTTCCCGTCAGAAGCACACAGCTTGAGACGACAGAGCAGAGCTATACCCCAAAACACAAGCCAAACACGCACCCGTCACACCAGCCTACACCAAATCCTACTTACCTTTCTTATTCAGGACAGGAACTGAAAAAGACAAAGTTGAAGCGGTCTCTACATATATCTATTTACCTAGCAACGTAAAAAAGGGACAAGTAACAAATGCAGTTGGATTCCTGTCTTTTATCTTTCTCATATTGCATCAATGAGCCTGCATCCCAAACGGCACCCCATTTCCTACATAGTGTACAGTTCAAGGAATAGGAACCCATTTGGGACACAGACATCGCTAACTAGGACAGTAGACTGTTACATAACAAAGAAAGCACCTCACAAAACGGTAATTATCTACAGCGCTTAAAGCAATACTTTACTACGACATCAACCCGCGGTCGGCTACACATGAGCTGTATGCCAAATCCTCCACGCTGCAAGGCAGGAGATGAGAAATGAGAAATTCATTTGATTAAACCGTTATTATAGTTTAAACACGATCGGCATCTGTGACTTCAATTCATTCCTGCAGACGTTGTCTTCTCACACTGTAAAAATGGATTCGCTTTGAAAATAAGGGTTTTTACGAAAAGGCTTCATAGAGCCACAAATAATAGCCATGACTCAGCGTAGTGGAGAAGTTAGTGTTCAGAGAGAGAGAGAGGGAGGAAGAGAGCGAGTGGGAAGGAAAAGGAGGGCGAGAGAGAAATGAAAAGAGATTAAAAAGAGAAAGAGAGTGAGAAGGAGAGACACAGAGATTGAAAAGGAGAGAGAGAGAGAGAGATTGAAAAAAGAAAAAGAGAGAGTGCAACATACTAGAGAGAGAGAGGAGAGATTGAAAATGAAAGAGTGAGAGGACAGGGACACTCACCATCTGTCTGGGATTTGCTGAGGAATATGGTGCTGGCTCTGGGATGGTCTGAAGGGTTGTACTCCATGTTCAGATCTGATGAAGGAGGAAACAAACAGCCATCAGCTCCGGAGCATACTGCTCAATGTACTGTACACTCTGCTGGTTGTATATCGATTCAGAGGGCAAACAACGAACCCAGCCAGGTATAGACCTGGATGACGGAACAACACACATGCTGATGAGAAAGAGGCGTCGCACTCAGCCATTTGTTGAACAGATGAGAACAAAGGTGACCATGCGTACAGAAAGACTGCCTTGAATACTGACTGTCTGGGGATACCAGTAGTGTAGGATTTGTCCCAAATGGGACCCTATTCCTTATATAATGCACTACTTTTGACAATAGCCATATGGACCCAGATGAAAGAATAGGGTGCCAAATGGGATGCAAATACATTCTGACTGAAAGGTCCATTTCAGGGGAGCATGCAGTTAAACATAGCAACCACCAGGTGGCGTAACGCCAAAGAGCAGCGGTTTGGCCGGAGATCGAGGCAGACTGGTAAGGCAATGAAAAAGTCTTATTTGATCAAATGCCTGTTTTCATGTGATGCTTTTACACACTGGGTGTTAACTTGATAACAGGTCCATCAGCATAAATTATGGAATATTAAGGTAGTTACCATGGCGCCAGGAAATAAAAATGAACATATTAGTTACACTGCAAAAAAATGTTGACGCTACCTAGATATCTCTTACCATAAGAATGCATTGATTTGATGTCTTACCGAGACAACCTATCTTAGTGCACTGGCAGATAATTGTATTACTTTAACTGTCTCAGGCTTGACATCAACTACCCAGTCCCCCGGTCTCTGGCTCTGGGCCAGGACCTCCACCCAGGGGACCGCTGTCAGTCCTGACATCAACTACCCAGTCCCCCTGTCTCTGGCTCTGGGCCAGGACCCCCACCCAGGGGACCGCTGTCAGTCCTGACATCAACTACCCAGCCCCCCTGTCTAGCTCAGGACCCCACCCAAGGGACCGCTGTCAGTCCTGACATCAACTACCCAGCGCCCCTGTCTCTGGCTCTAGGCCAGGACACCACCCAGGGGACCGCTGTCAGTCCTGACATCAACTACCCAGTCCCCCCGTCTCTGGCTCTGGGCCAGGATCCCACCCAGGGGACCGCTGTCAGTCCTGACATCAACTACCCAGTCCCCCCTGTCTCTGGGCCAGGACCCCACCCAGGGGACCGCTGTCAGTCCTGACATCAACTACCCAGTCCCCCCGTCTCTGGCTCTGGGCCAGGACCCCCACCCAGGGGACCGCTGTCAGTCCTGACATCCACTACCCAGTCCCCCTGTCTCTGGCTCTGGGCCAGGATCCCACCCAGGGGACCGCTGTCAGTCCTGACATCCACTACCCAGCGCCCCTGTCTCTGGCTCTGGGCCAGGACCCCCACCCAGGGGACCGCTGTCAGTCCTGACATCCACTACCCAGTCCCCCTGTCTCTGGCTCTGGGCCAGGATCCCACCCAGGGGACCACTGTCAGTCCTGACATCCACTACCCAGCGCCCCTGTCTCTGGCTCTGGGCCAGGATCCCACCTAGGGGACCGCTGTCAGTCCTGACATCCACTACCCAGCCCCCCCTGTCTCTGGGCCAGGATCCCACCCAGGGGACCGCTGTCAGTCCTGACATCCACTACCCAGTCCCCCCGTCTCTGGCTCTGGGCCAGGATCCCACCCAGGGGACCGCTGTCAGTCCTGGCATCCACTACCCAGTCCCCCTGTCTCTGGCTCTGGGCCAGGATCCCAACCAGGGGACCGCTGTCAGTCCTGGCATCCACTACCCAGCCCCCCCTGTCTCTGGCTCTGGGCCAGGCCCTGGGTCCTGACCCTGTCAGCAGCCACGGGGATCCAAGCATAACGTCATCCTGGCAGGAAAGGCCAGATAGGGGCTACACCCAGCCATACCACCAGCTGCAGCAGAGAGGAGAGGAGAGCCACTGCCTGAAGAACAGCTCCTCAACAGAGGTGATAGATAAGAGGAGAGAGTGAGTGGGAAAGAGGAGTGGAAGACAGGGTTCAAGCGCCCGCCTACAGACCCAAAGCCTTAGAAATATGAGTCATCGTAGGTTGAGATGCCCTGCTTTCTTGCTTCAGCCCTGGCATAATACTACTGTCTTACCAGAGCACACATACATCAGATGGCGCTCTACGCCGGTCTTAACAGAGCGGGAGTTGTGACTTGATATGGTTGAGCTATTGCTTTACAAATTAACTGATGGATCACATTATAGTGATATGAGGAGACCGAGTTAAGCTGGGGGAAATAACGACTCCTATATGAGGTCATCTGAGTGGAGCAGCTACTATTATGCTCCAACTCTTTTGAACTGCAGTCCTTTTGTGTGTAAGAGGCACTTAAAGCTCAAAGGAGATACAGCTAGCTCCCTCCACACACTCCAGTGACCTACGTACGGCGCAGGCAGCACTCCGAGGAGGAGAACTAGGTGATGAATAAAAGATGGGGTAGTTTATCAACGGTGTGGGAAGGAGCCAGAAGACGCGAGAGACGAAAACAGGGTTTATTAGTCCAATGTGTACTGTAACAAGCCTGATCTGTATTTCAGAACTCTACTCAATGAAAAGTTAGTGTTAAATACAGGCACGCAAACACAACATGGTTGTCTCAGTACCCTTTGATTTAGGGTTTTCTCTGGAGTGGCCCTTCCTCTCAGCCTGTACAGCGGTGCACGTCCACGCGCGCACATTCACACACACTGTCCACCCTTCTAACTTCCTGTGTTTCAGGAAACTGGACAGGAAGTCACATCGGGGTCTGCTACACAAAACTAACCAGCTCTATTGTTTTAGAGTTATGACAAAAGGGGGAGTTGTCTTGCACTACCGAAATGAGGTAAATCAAAGCGTATGTTGACATGCACACTAATAATTTGATATTAAACTGATTATGGCAGTAGGCCGAGTATAGCATTAGTCATGCAAACACCTTACTCTGCTTATCTTAACATGTGCGTGTACTAACACCAGCCGAGAGTCTCCCTCTTTAGCGCCAGTGAAGTGAGTTCGGAACAACTGAAAGTATCCATCTTTGAAGACATTTTCACATAAAGGGTCTATATATACAGTGCATCCAGACTCCTACAGTGCATCAGACTCCTTAAAGTGTTTTACATTTTGTTACATTACAGCCTTATTCTAAAATGTATTAAATTAACTTTTTTTTAAACATTTCTTTGCAAATTTTTATATATATATATATATATATATATATATATATATATATATATATATATATATATATATATATATATATATATATATATATATATATATATATTAATCACATTTATATATATATTCAGGCCCTTTACTCTGTACTTGGTTGAAGCACCTTTGGCAGCGATTACAGCCTCGAGTCTTCTTGGGTTTGACGCTACAAGCTTGGCGCACCTGTGTTTGGGGAGTTTCTCTCATTCTTCTCTGCAGATCCTCTCAAGCTCTGTCAGGTTGGATGGGGAGTGTTACTGCACAGCTACTTTCAGGTCTCTCCAGAGATGTTCCATCGGGTTCAAGTCCGAGCTCTGGCTGGGCTACTCAAGGACACTCAGAGACTTGTCCCGAAGCCACTCATGTGTTGTCTTGGCTGTGTGCTTAAGATTGTTGTTCTGTAGGAAGGTTAACCTTCGCCCCAGTCTAAGATCCTGAGCACTCTGGAGCAGGTTTTCATCAAAGATCTCTCTGTACTTTGCTCCGTTCATCTTTCCCTCAACCCTGACTAGTCTCCCAGTCCCTGCCGCTGAAAAACATTCCCACAGCATGATGCTGCCACCACCATGATTCACCGTAGAGATGATGCCATATTTCCTCCAGACATGACATTTGGCATTCAGGCCAAAGAGTTCTATCTTGGTTTCATCAGACCAGAGAATATTGTTTCTCATGGTCTGAGTCCTTTAGCTGCCTTTTGGCAAACTCCAAACGGGCCGTCATGTGCCTTTTACTGAGGAGTGGCTTCCGTCTGGCCTCTCTACCATAAAGACCTGATTGGTGGAGTGCTGCAGAGAAGGTTGTCCTTCTGGAAGGTTCTCCCATCACCAAAGTGGAACTCTGGAGCTCTGGCAGAGTGAACATCGGGTTCTTGGTCACCTCCCTGACCAAGGCCCTTCTCCCCCCGACTGCTCAGCTTGGCCGGGCGGCAAGCTATAGGAAGAGTCTTGGGGGTTCCAAAAATCTTCCATTTAAGAATGATGGAGGCCACTGTGTTCTTGAGGACCTTCAATGCTGCAGAAATGTTTTACTACCCTTCCCCAGATCTTTGCCTTGACGCAATCCTATCTACAGACAATTCCTTTGACCTCATGGCTTGGTTTTTGCTCTGACATGCACTGTCAACTGTGGGACCTTATATAGACAGGTGTGTGCCTTTCCAAATAATGTCCAATCAATTGAATTTACCACAATCAAGTTGTAGAAACATCTCAAGGATAATCAATGGTAACAGGACGCACAGGAGCTCAATTTCGAGTCTCATAGCAAAGGGGTCGAATACTTATGTAAATAAGATATTTCAGTTTTTAATTTATTGTAAATTTGCAAACATTTCTAAAAACTTGTTTTTGCTTCGTCATTATGGGGTATTGTGTGTAGATTGATGAGGATTTGGTTTTTATTTAATCCATTTTAGAATAAGGCAGTAATGTAACAAAATGTGGGAAAAGTCAAGGGGTCTGAATACTTTCCGAATGCACCGTATGTCTGAACTCGGAATCAAATAGGCTTCCCAAAAATAACATGGTCGCAGTGGTAGAGATTTTCTGCATTTATCAAAGTCCCATCAAGTAGCCTGATTTCAGATGTGGCCATGTAAACAGGATTATTAGGGAAATCGTTCTTCTTTCAAAGCATGTGAAGGTCTTAATCAAACTATCATATTAATCTGACTATCCACAATAATCGTATTTTGTTTGCAAATAATCATTCTCAGTGAGATAGTATTGTACACGCACACACCCTGTATTCCCATAATCCTACCGTCGGTCCTGCTTCTGTGCAGCTCAACTTCCATTCACTTCCAACAAACGTTTGTTCAAATGAATCAAGCATCCAACAAACACATTGGATTTACGGGCCATTTCTCAGTGAGCCAAGAGTCTTATTGGGCACCAGTGTTGACAGAATGGCAACATCAAAACGCCACTTAATACACTCCTGCAGCGATCGCAGGGTGCTTGGCCAAGCTGATAAATCAATGAGGTACATCAGTGCCCCCTGCTGCTGCTCCTTGTCTGAGCCCTCATACATTGCGCCCAACAGCTGCAGACTTACATGGACAGTGGCCACAGCTCCTGTTCGCTGTCCCTCCATCCCTTCACCATCACCGAGGGCAGTGTGGGTCGGCAGACTGGTCCTGTCACTGTAGCACATTGGACCAGCTAGGCCCAGGGCTGGCAGTCCGTCATTACAAGTCACCAGACAGACAGCACAAAGAGCAGAGAACCCAATGATTCACCAAGAACTTACTACGGAGACACCAGCCAGGAGAGACCAGATGGCTGCGCCAACTCCATGGCAGCTCTGACTGACTGTGTGTCAGAGATCCTGTTATTCACAAATTATAGGATCTCAGCTGTTATCTTGGTAGAGAGCGTAGTCTTCTTTCATGTAACACTTGGTCCGGAGCTTGACTAACCCTATACTCATGCCCCCTTTCCTTAGTTAGCAAATGAAACTAGTCTTTATAGTCTGCAATCTGGAAGGAAAGGAGACAAGGAGAGGAGACAAGAAGAGAAGTACACACATCTAGTAGATGTAATGTGAGCTTGCTTTTGCATGTATGCTACTGCACATGTTGCTTCTGTGTATGGCGTGTTATAGAGTAAACCTTTATGTGACGTGTATGTTTTTAATGATTCCATGGAACCCAGGCCTCCCTGGAACACAGTGGTAATTGTTACTGAGTGGACTATCCTGGCTAAATAAGGAAAATTCAATTACACAAATGTGATCCAGGATTAGCATGACGCCACCTTTCAGTGTGAAGAGACGGGCACAAAGACAAGGACATAGAGCCACAAGGTTGACTCCACTCAACCCGATAATTCGAACCGATCCTTTCAAGCATGTTTTCCTCATAGCTGCAGGACGTGCCTGACAAGACGTACCAGAGCATTACAGACGACCAGGGTCACAAATGGCCTGTTCAAAAGAAGTGCACTTTAAAGGCCCAGCGCAGTCAAAAACTTGATTTACCTGTATTTTATATATTCACCATGACCCTCCACTAAAATCTTGTCCGTCTCCCCTCCAAGTTGAAATAGCCACTTTAGAGCAGCTTAGCGCTGTGAACTGATGGAGGCTCTCTCACACTTATCAGGCCCATGGGAGCTTCCTCACTGGACTAGTGAACTGGTTGATAAAATAAGTTACATTTCTCCTGACCCTTCAGGTGGTAGCAGCATTGGAAAATGAGTAAGGGACTTGTGTGATAGAGTCAGAGAGTCTGGCGATAAACTGGTATTTCTGAAGATAATTCACCCCGAAGCGGTAAAGCATGAGGCTAGAACCTAACTTGAGCTGGCTAAATGGCCTGGGCAAATAGTCAGGACTGTGTTATCCCCACTGGCTTTTCAAACCCAAACGCGATTCCTCACTTATGAATGACCCTACAACAGCAGTAACAGGTTTACTGTGAATGTTACACAAGAAGTCACCTTGACACTGAGCACACGAGCAATAACAGTATGTGTGATGGTAGTGTATGACCAGTTCAGTGAGACCCAGTAGCTCAGCAGTCAGGGGTAATCCTGGTTTATATACAGCCTGGTCACCCATGACACAAGTCGGTATTCGACGTCCATCTGTGTCCGAGGACGTCGGGAGATTACACGGAAACCGGCCACTAGGGGTTACAGTGAGAGCAGAAAGCATCTGACTCCCAAGGTTGGAAGTTCAAATATAGCAATAGGAAGTTGTTTTTCAATTTTTGTTTTATGCCTATCCCAAACCTGAGTTAATGCCTAAACTTAACCTTAAAAACTTAGAAATGTGTACAGTGTGTATCACTGTGCTGAAATGTATCATAAGAAACTGCTGCTGAGTAGAACACACACAGTCATCCTTCCGAGAAGAGAGGAAAAGCAAACAAACAAATAAAGGACATTTAGTCAAGTGATTTAGACAAAAGGAGATGTACGTCTCCGGAGTCTCTTTCCCATGACTTCAGCAGTCTGCTGTGACTGTCTCAAATCTCTGGTTGCATCTCTTATACTGATGGCTGAGTGTGTGTGGACCCCTGTGATGGTGATTAAATCTCCAGGACTCGACATTAATGCTCGTCCGGGACAAGAAAACAGGCCACCCTGTTCACGAAAATGGATCACTCCTACAGACAGTGAGTCACATGGCTTGCTATATAAAAGCAGGCAGACGGGCATCGAGGCATTCAGTCACTGTTCGATTCAATTTTAGAATGGGCAAAACAAGTGACCAAAGTGACTTAGAGCGTGGTATGATCGTCGGTGCCAGGCACGCCAGATCCAGTATCTCAAAAACGGCTCCCCTCCGGGGCTTTTATGAACGACAGTGTCAAGTGTTTCCCCAGAATGACGCGACAAACCAAAATCATCCAATCATTGTTGATGAGAGAGGTCGAAAGAGAACGGCTGGCCACAAACAGACAAGTAACAGAGCAGTACAACAGTGGTGTACAGAACCGCACCTCGGTGCGCACAACTCATTGATCCTTGTCACGGATGGGCTATTATAGCAGACGACCACACCGGGTTCCACTCCTGGCAGATAAAAACAAGAAGAAGTGGCCCCAGTGGAAATGCAACCAACACTGGACAATTTGAGGAGTGGAAAAACATTGCGTGGTCTGATGAATCCCAGTTCCTGTTGCGTCATGCTGATGGCAGAGTCAGGATCTGGCGTAAGCGGCATGAGTCCATTGGACCCATCCTGCCTGGTGTCAACGGTACAGACTGGTGGTCTACCGCCATCCAATAATGCAGCAACTGCTTGATGCCATTGCATCAGCATGGACCAACATCCATGTGGAACGTTTCCGGCTTCATTCCACAAATTAACTTTTAACAAGGCACACCTGTTAACTGAAATGCATTCCACCTCATGACGCTGGTTTAAACACTGAACACAGTGGAACTCCACTCATAAAGAAACATGACCCTCAGTGTTCTTGGCTCGAGAGACAAAGATAACTATGCTTAGTTTTTTTTCATTCATCTGGCTTTGTCTTCTCTTTCGTGTGGCTTTAAATGTCAAGAGTGATTAAACTGTGCATTAATGTAGGTTTAAACATTTACTCTGTGATTTTTGAACTTAATGAACCCTGAACTTGATGAAAGTCAACATTGACACACTGAGATTCATTAAGTCTCAGAACAATTAACACCCTCAAGAAGAAATTAATATTTCATTACCAAGATTGCTATCTGTCTGTGTGTGTGTGTGTGTGTGTGTGTGTGTGTGTGTGTGTGTGTGTGTGTGTGTGTGTGTGTGTGTGTGTGTGTGTGTGTGAGAACCAAACCAACAAGGTCATAAGTCAGTGTTAAAACAGAGAGATGCTAAGTGTCCCCTATATGAATGTGCAGTGAGGATGAAAAGCAGTGATGCCAAATAAAGGCCTGATAAATGGAGTCAATAAGAGCTTAACAGCCTGGGAGGTGACACGGTAAAGGAACAGGGTGATGTGTAAGGTCAGTTAGCCATCTGCCTCCTGATTCTGGGAGTGTGGTCACTTCTTTCTCCGGTTATCTCTCTCCGTTCTCCATCATTATCCCAGCATTCACTTCAACCAGGCAATGTTTATGCCTACTTCTCTAGGCAGACTGGGGATAGTTAAATGGGACTCCCTCCCACACGGCGCAGAGCACCCAGAACGGCTAACAATGCCAACGACTCTAAATGATCAGAGTCAGCGACATCAACAGCAACATCCCCGCTGCATCGCCACCACGTTCCATCACGGAAACATACTGTAAGACCAATCTGCTCGCCAGACTAATGGAATGTGTGAGTAATGCATACAATACAACTAGAAGTAGGAGAGTAAATAGTAGTATCAGTCGATTCATTTGATATCATTGTGAGAACCTAGCATTGACTGAATATCAAATCCCCCTCAGTGCATTCACCCTTACCCTGTAGTTAGTACCGCCAGTGTCACAAAGATGACATGTAAACGCTTGTTGTTTGTTAATCTAATTCCCCAGTCAGTCACTATCACCATTTACTGAAAACCAAGCCTAGACAATTCAGTACATGACCAGCACAAACTTATGAAAGTGACCGGATACTTTCTGGAAAAACTATTTATTCCAAACTTCTATCTTCAGTCACAAAATTCAAACGAATGGGAGTCATTTTTACAAAGTCCCAAATGAGATCCCAGAGGAATATGGGAGAGATATAGAGAATATGATATACAGAATATTAGTTATTTATTTACATCATCATTTTCACATTTCTAAATAAAAATACAACGTCTCATTGTGTGTTCAACCAAAAAGTCCTTGGTATGGGGACAGCGTATCCCTGGGTGTGTCTACTCTTCTCCAGGGGTGGTTTCTCATTAAGTTGGAGCCAAGTGGATGGAGCCCCAGCAGGGGGGGGGGTCAGGGAGAGTAAGGGAGACTGCTGACCTTCGCTGCAGCACCACACACAAACACAGCCAGACCTGAAGGTCAATACCCAGCGGGTCTCGTCAACAATGGACCACTAAATCCTTATACAGGAAGCCAGCAGCCCACCCGCCAAACCCGGGGCAGTGTTTACACATGCACCCTGGCCTGGACTCTGGCCCTGATAGTGGTTACTATGGCGGGCCGTATTAACAGTGATCACAGCCAATACAGAGACCAGACACGGGCATTGACTGTAAAGGTTTCAATATTTTAATGAATTAACATACCCATTAAGCCCAGGTACCCATTAAGCCCAGGTACCCATTAAGCCCAGGTACCCATTAAGCCCAGGTACCCATTAAGCCCAGGTACCCATTAAGCCCAGGTACCCATTAAGCCCAGGTACCCATTAAGCCCAGGTACCCATTAAGCCCAGGTACCCATTAAGCCCAGGTACCCATTAAGCCCAGGTACCCATTAAGCCCAGGTACCCATTAAGCCAAATTCTATCTTGGATTCAAAGAGAAAATATATTTTCATCCTGCTGTTTAATGTTTCAACCAATTAAGTTTTTATTCTAAGCCAATGAGATGTTTTACAATGAAGTTACTGACAGTTGTGTAAGTTCCCACTAGCGGTCAATTTCAAAGCTGCAAAAACAACTTGTGTTGTACACATTTACCAGATATTTTTAGTACCTTCTCAGATAAATTTACATAAAGTATGATCACTTAAGAGATTAACGTGCTGATATATGCACATAATAACATATTTCATGGGTATTAATCACCATTTCCTACCAATTGAAAAGATGGGTTCTTCATGCTAGTAGCCGTGCCTGCATGGCATAGTCACACAGCAGCATCATAACTTGGTGAAATACAACAATATAATAGATCTCAGGTATTCATAGCTTACATTTTTTAAATATAATTTTGTCTTATTTCACTCTTAAATTAACCTTGCATTGTTATGCATATGGTGCCTTCCGAAAGTGCACACCAGTATCTCTACTTGCACATCATCATCTGATCATTTATCACTCCGGTGTTAATCTGCTAAATTGTAATTCTTCGCTCCTATGGCCTATTTATTGCCCTCCTCCTCATGCCTTTTGCACACAATGTATATAGACTTTCTGTTCTTTCTACTGTCATTGACTTTATTGTGTCATTGGCTTGTTTATTGTTAATTCCATGTTACTCCATGTGTAACTCTGTGTTTGTGTCAAACTGCTTTGCTTTATCTTGGCCAGGTCGCAATTAGAACTTGTTCTCAACTAGCTGACCTGGTTAAATAAAGGTGAAATAATTTGTTATTTTTTAAGTATTCACACCCCTCGACTTTTTCCACATTTTGTTGTGTTAAACCTGAATAAAAAGTTGATTAAAGTTATATTTTTTGTGTCACTGGCTTACACACAATACCCCATAATGTCAAAGTGGAATTATGTTTTTCATTTTTTTTCTCCAAATTCATTCAAAATGAAAAGCTGAAACATCTTGGGTCAATAAGAGGGAAAAGAAATAAGCCTGTACAGAATACAAATATAAATATAATAAAAATTCTGTTTGCAACAAGGCGCTAAAATAATACTGCAAAGAAATGTAGAATAGCAATGAACTTTTTGTCCTGAATGCAGTGTTATGTCTGAGTACCACTCTCCATATTTTCTTAGCATGGTGGTGGTTGCATCATGTTATGGGTATGTTTATAATGGTTATGAACTGGGGAGTTTTTCAGAATGCAAAATAGATGGAATGGAGAAGAGGAAAAATCCTAAAGGAAAACCTGGTTCAGTCTGCTTTCCACCAGACACTGGGAAATGAAATCACCTTTCAGCAGGACAATAACCTAAAACACAAGGCCAAATCTACACTTGAGTTGCTTCCCAAGAAGACCGTAAATGTTCCTGAGCGGCCGAGTTACAGTTTTGACTTAAATCTGTTTGAAAATCTATGGCAAGACCTGAAAATGGTGGTCTAGCAATGACCAATAATCAATTTGACAGAGCTTGAAGAATTTTTAAAAGAACAAATGCACCAATGTTGCACAATCCAGGTGTGGAAAGATCTTAAGAGACCAGAAATACTCACAGCTGTAATTGCTGCCAAAGGTGATTCTAACATGTATTGACTCCATTGGAGGCTGCTTGAGGAAGAATGCTGCATAATAATGGCTGGAACGAACCCGTCCTCCACTATTAAGGTGACACCAACTCCCTGTGACTGACTCAGGGGATTGAATACTTATCCAATCAAGATATATTAGTGTTATAATTTTCAGAAATTTTCTTCCACTTTGACATGAGTATTTTCTGTAGATCGTTGACAAAAACTACAATTTAAATACAAAGTGGGATCAAAATGTAACACAACAAAATGTGGAAAAGGTCAAGGGGTTTAAATTCTTTCTGAAGGCACTGTTTTTATTTGATTTATTTAGACTTTATTTAACTAGGCATTTAACTCGGCAAGTCAGTTAAGAACAAATTCTTATCTACAATGACGGACTACTCCGGCCAAATCCGGACGACGCTGGGCCAATTGTGTGCCGCCCTATGGCACTCCCAATCACGGCCTGGATACAGCCTGGATTCAAACCAGGTACTATAGTTACGCCTTAAGCACTGAGATGCAGTGCCTCAGAACGCTGCGCCACTCGGGGGCCCACTGCGCCACTCGGGAGCCCACTGCGCCACTGTAGATGCCATTAATGTACATTTCACATTAATCTCAGATGAGCTGAAAGGGTACAGTAGCACAAAAAGAACTCTAGACAGAATGGAAATTGGAAAAATAAAAATAATTGTTCAACATAATCAATACTAACTTTGCATAATATTGTTATGAGCAGACTTTGCTATTCTGTTTCACCATAAATCACAGTTGTTCCAATTAAGCCCAGTATGCTCCTATTAATCCTGTTTTGCATTGAAACACATGGGGATAGTGTATTAACATCCCTAACATGATAGTGAGCATAAATGTTTTTTTTTGTTCAGATTTAAGTGTAATAAAAATGTTAAAAAACACAAAACTTACAGTTATGCATCTAGCCATGGTGCCGTTACCAAGATTAGGAACAATTAGAAAACAATTAAAAACCTCTGTACTCTCTCCAAGACGTTTGGCATAAACAAGTAGTGGTTGATGCAGAGAGAGAAGAATAAGACCAGGGTTGAGGGATATCAGGGACAGAAGACCTATAAAATGAGGGACAAGAAGATGACTATTGGGCGACTACTCATGCACTTTTGGGTGGGGGCGTTGTCATATTGTTATCCTTCATTCATCCAGGCGATTGGGTGTTTTGGTCCACCACCTGTACCTTTGTAATACAACAGTAGGGAGGGAGATTTGAAACAGTCTTCAGACAGGCTTTAGGAAGACAAGATGAACTAATTAACAAGAATGGCAGTACAGCAAATGTAAATCAGTGTTCAGATAATTTATTGAAAGTTGTGCGTGTAGATTAGTATAGTTGTACACAATACATGTCAGTTTGTATGTCTTATAATCAACAAATGTTGTAAGTATAGTCGTACAACCTCACATGAGAGATACATTTGTCATTTTATCTCCCCTTTTCTTAAAAGAATTAGGGTAGTATGTGTTACAAATGTCTAAACTTTAGCTGCTTAATAGGTATACTTACCCAACATGCAATATGAATGACCGAATGCGTTTGGTGATGTTTTCACTCTAAATGAATGATAGAGGTTAGTGTCATCCTAGTATGAGGAAAAAGTGCTATTCATTTATTACTTTAGCCACAAAAAAATGTCAAGTTGCGAGTCAGAGCTGATGAGCAGTTCTTGCCATTTAATGACATCATTAGAGCCAACGTCCTTAGCCTATTGAAGGGACGCTGCCAATGGTCTGTTCTAAAAGCCATCTGTGACCCGACACATTGTGCCACACTCACTTGTCCCGCACTTCCTGCGAGCGTGGACAGATGGGAAGGCATTTCCTGTCTAGAGGACGAGCCATATCCTCTCCTCGCCCTGGGAAGACGCTACAGTAGTAGAGGCAACTGATAAGATAATGTCACCGTACAATGCTTAATAAGGCATTCAAAAACATCCATAAGGGAAACTAGTAACTAACATACTTAATATAACCACAACCTGCATAATACTAGAAGACACCTTGCCATTTATCTATCAAAACCACATCTTTAACAAAAGAAATTCATCTTGGAGGTAAAGAGCCTGGTATGTTTTTACCCAGCTTTCCAGCTCTACAGTCACCAACTTAAAATAAATAAATATATATATATATATCAAAGAGTTTCCTTGGTGTGTGGTTCGAACTGAATCACTGGTATCCCATTGTGCTACAAATACCAGGCAGTCTGGTAGAGCAACAGAAAGACGAGGGAGAGAGAGGCCGGTGAAGATAAATGAACCCAACAGATAGAGGTCAGTGGGTTATACAGCAGGGGATAGGATACAACAGATTAGCATCCAGTGAGACAGAACAAGTAGAGAAGTTACCAAATCACACAAAAACACACAAGACCAAACCCCATTATCGAACATTCGGAATTACTCAATGAACGCGCATTCAAAACCCGGGCCTAAGTTTCCCTGGATTCTTCCCCCTTGTGGCATATATCTTGTCATACATACCAATGTGGTTAGTTAGCATTGTAGAGCCTGGTGTTTTAGTGCTGAGGACGGATCGTTTAGAGGAGATGGATGGCTGCAATTAGCCGGGAGTTGAAGCAGTGCAGCCAGTGGAGACAGTGAGGTATCATGCTCTGCCAGGTTCCAGCCAACCCCAGCTCCAATGGAAGATGAGTAGCTAGGGCCCCACTAGGTACCGCTCATATAGAGTTTAGTCCCAGGAAACCATGAGCGGGAAATCTGGTTAACAGTATTGGAACAGGGACAATGAGAAGACCAGCTAACACAGGCATGCACGCACACACACAAAATGAGTGGAACATGTCGAACTAAATGCATGCGAGACAAATCACTTCCACATTTCGAATATTGTTTGAACCATCGTTTCCACAGCTCTCGAGTCGTTCCCTCTAACAGATTTAAATTCCTTGTGGGCCAAGGTTCAAGTCAACATATATCCACCGTTAATAATAAGTCATCGTCCAGGCAACGGTAGATCTGCTGAGACGAGCAGATCATAGGACAGGTGGGGATGTGAGTGGGTGAGAGGATGAAGGGGGTCATAAAGATCTGGCACCCTGCCTGCCTTTGAAGCTCAGGGGACTGGGATTCAAGGACGGGGAGCAGGGGAGAGGGGGTGGTTGGTTTCCCCCCCAAGCTCCACAACAAGCCCAGCTGAGACCCACAGGCACTCCGCTCCCTGTAACTAAGCAACGGAGGCTTGAAAAGACTGGGTCTGCAGAGGCTGTCCTCATCAAAGAGAGAGGCCGAGAGACAAGCAGGCAGACAGAAACAGAGAGACAGACAGACACAGACTCTCCCAAAGCTCAGCCATTTAACAAGACCTCTCTGGGTAGCCTAACCACTGTACATCTCACCATTATGCTGCCACAGGATTAACGGCTCTGAACAATGAACAGACAATGTTGACTATCACGGGAGCCCCATTCACATACACCATATTCAATTTGCAGCAGAATTGACACAATTGGAAGCTCCACTGGTTGGAGTACATTACATAGCTTATTAGACAGACAGGTCTAATCTGTCAAAGCTCACAGTGGAGGAGAGAAAAACCTATCCTACCCGTGACACGGTATCATCTTGGGGTAGAGCTTGCATCACAGAGCCCCCAAAGGGCATGTTTTGCCACACCTGCACAGGCAGGGGACGCGGAAGCCTCTGTTTGAGGTCCCGGCGCACGCAACCACATACACAAAACACAGGCAGGCAGGGCACTAGGATGCATCTGTGCTGTGTGAAGTCAACAAGGGTCTTGCAAGCACTGACACATGTAAGAGAGCTGGCCAATTATCTGCCTGACTCCAGAAGGAAAACAGCCTGGGAGGAATGTGTGGGTTGGACCACAGAGCCAGCTAGCAGTGTTGAAATTAACGCTGAAAAAAGGTCAACACAGGCTGGAGCTCAGACAAAATTGAGGGAGGGATAAGTTATATTGTTTGGCATGGTAACCGATGGTAACATCACAACAAACTATTCACTGAGTGATTTTTATCTCTCTCAAAAACCATGACAAACATTGGGCAGCAGCAGCATTGTTGGCCCTGTCTTTCCCCATCTGCAGTGTGGACTGTGCTACTGCCTGTCAGTGAGGGTTGGTTGGTTGCTCTGGCCAATCTACTGCAGCCTTGGTGCCGGGAGGCAATCCCCACTGCGGGTAATTATTTACACACCTGCTCTGATAGCTCCAGCTCATATATACACGACTGATTTACTGCATGGTCAATTAGCTCTCTAGATTAGCCTAGCTAAATCCTACTTCACCACAAGGTGCCAGTGTCTTAGAAGTGACTGCGGATGCACTGCCCTTTCAATGCCGCCAGTCCACTCAGCCATCCAGGAATCAGAAACAGAGGAAGTAGCCTTGCCTAGTGCCATTTTCTTTTCTTGACATATCTTTTCTTTCCCATATGGAAAACTATGACATCTACGTAAAACTTTTCATCATATATGGTATTATATCTTAGCCTGCTCTCTTTAGACGGCATAGGAAGCAGGTGGACATATGCACTTGGCTATCTATGTCTGCTTTAACCAAAACACATTTTATTTTGTCACGAGCTGAATACAAACAGGTGTATTTTTTTTATATAACATTTATTTAACTAGGCAAGTCAGTTAAGGACAAATTAATACTGACGGCCTATACTGACCAACATTTTCTAAATAAACTAGAGGAAAAATAGTAACACAATAAAATTATAATAACAAAGCTATATACACCGAGTCAATGTGCAAGGGTACGGGTTAGTTGAGGTAATGAAGGTAACGTGTACACGTAGGGGTGAAGTAATGAAGGTAACGTGTACACGTAGGGGTGAGGTAAATGAAGGTAACGTGTACATGTAGGGGTAAAGTCATTGAAACGAAACAAACAAAATTTTTTTTTTTGTTAACAAAAAGAAATTCCCATTGTTCACCCTCTCCTCGTTTAGTTTCAATGACTTTACCCCTACCTACGTGTACACGTTACCTCAATTAACTGATATATAAATACAGTGGGGCAAAAAAGTATTTAGTCAGCCACCAATTGTGCAAGTTCTCCCACTTAAAAAGATGAGAGAGGCCTGTAATTTTAATCATGGGTACACTTCAACTATGACAGACAAAATGAGAAAAAAAATCCAGAAAAACACATTGTAGGATTTTTAATGAATTTATTTGCAAATGATGGTGGAAAATAAGTATTTGGTCAATAACAAAAGTTTCTCTCATGACTGGAAGTTTGTCCATAGATACAGGAAAAAAAAAAAAAAAAAAAAAAAAAAAAAAACTGGTCGCGTCTCTGGCAACCGAACCGATAGAACGAACGACCAGCCGGCTTGGGTAGCAACCCTAGATTGGTGTCAGGACTATCTCTTGAAGACAGATGAAATAGTATGAAGAAATTAATAAAAATAATGTTCTTTTATGAAAATATGTCAATCATTATTTGAATATGTTGGTAACCTGTTGTATAAAAGTGATAATGCCTTAGAAGCCAGCCTTTCAAGGATATATCAGCACGGTTTGCTGACTTCAACTTCGTGCCAATAAATCCTCCAAACACCAGCTTCTAGGGTATTAATCACTTAAATTATATTAGTCCAGTTTCAAAATAATTGTAATAAAAATTGTAAAGCAACAAAATAAATATATACAAAACAAGAAATGATGCAAACAACTGTTTGTATCTCATGGAAGAAAAGAAAGAAAAATATGGTTTTAAAGCTGATCTTGTTTAAAAATAAAAATAAAGTAAAGTTACTATGGATTGCTTTAGAAAAATTACAGATATTCATTGAGGAAGACATTTTTCCTCCACATTTCCCTATGAGGAATACAGCATTCAGTCTAATGTAACTTCGTTCAAATCTTCAGACCGGCAGTGTGTCGGGTTAATCAGTGTAATAACTCATTAAAAGTACTGTCTGGTTCTCATTTGGCTTAATAAAGAGGACCTTTTACAACCTGCACTTCAAAGATAATGGATACTATTCGGTAAATAAAATGGGAGATTTATAATATTTTCAACCAGGAGCGGATAAATTGGGGCTAGAAAGAGAAAACAAAGCCGAATGTCTGTGGGAAATAACATAGTTAAGACAAAGGAAGATAGAGAGAGACGGCTGGATGGAGACCTGGCCAGAAGCTTTTTCATGTGGCCCCCTTCTCGTCATGGCCACATGAAAAGGCTGCTGGGAGATATTTATGCACAGCTCCAGAACACTGCCACTGCTCCGACTCCTACACCCCCAAACCATGGCTGCCGAGACGCACTGACAAAGCGTTTGATGCCGCTGACGGCAATTCATCCAATACTGCATTACGGCAGCTCACTTGAGTAAACAGTAACACCATAGAAGAAGAGTGGAGGACTTTACATGTGCCATCAGGGGTGGAATGCAGAGACAGTAACTGGATAAAAAAAATGCAGAATATTCAGTTTGTTTAGTCTAGCCCTAAGCACTCACTATCTCGACCAAAAAGAGACTAGACATATCATCCATTACATTTCACACTGAAGAGTAGAAAAAGCACTTATCTGAACGTACAGCTTTACCACGTGAAAATATACTTACTTTCATACACAAGTACTACATCTAATTACTGCTGAGCCAAATATCCAAACACTCACATATGGATGTTATATGCATTACAATTAGTGAGGCACAGATATGCCATTTTTGGCCGATACCGATATTTTCCTTGCCAAAAAAGAAACTATACCTGATATTTAACATTTTTGCGGCCTTTTAAGCATTCTGGTACAGTTAAATAGCTAATAGTTAAAACATACACGGACGCAGCGGTCTAAGGCACTGCATCTCAGTGCAAGAGGTGTCACTACGGTCCCTGGTTCGAATCTAGGCTGTATCACATCCGGCCGTGATTGGGTGTCCCATAAATTGATGGGGTAGGCCGTCATTGTAAATAAGAATGTGTTCTTAACTGACTTGCCTAGTTAAATAAAGGTTACACACACAAAAGGGATGGCTTTTACATATGTCCCCATTAGCAGTAAACATCATCAAAACCTATTTCTTTCACTTACTTGCTGTGCTGGTTTGTTGTTCATTTGTTCAGTGATTTCATTCTCAACCAGGGTTTCTATGGAACGCCATTTGGGTCTTTGCGTGTCAAAAAAACACACTATTTAAAACTATTTGACGCGTCAAGTAAACTTGTTGACCAATCAGGACCTGAATATGACTGCCCATCACATAATGTTACGTGTTCATACATTTTTTTTACGTAGTTATTACACATTGATTACGTATTTCATATGTCACAATGATTCATCGATATGTATGCTATGATGCTGGTGAAGTTGTCTCGCGCACCTACAGTGCTGGTCATAAAAAAAGCGAGCGAGCTCATGGATGCAAACAATGTACTTAGCTAGCTAGCTAACTATATAGCTATATGTCATCTAAAATTACCCTAATTTATAAGACAGTTCTTATTTGAGTAATGGTCGAGACCCATCTATGTGAAGCCAGCCACCATAAGGATTATCCACCACAGTGGACTTTGCAGTTAGCCTTCAAAATAAAAATATGGCATAATTCTACTATTTGTATTCATTTGCATCACTGTCAATGACACTTTTATTTTGAAGAAAAACAGCAAATTCCACTGTTGTGCCTAAACCTTATTGTGTCTAGCTTCACAACACATAACCCGGTCCGGTCGAGCCTCACTAGCCAGATGAAGCTAGCTGGCTGCTTATAGCGTTAGCTTTGGGAAACAGGGTGAAGTAGCTGGCTAGCAATTTATTTTCATGAACTGAAGTTCAATTTCAATAGGTGAACAACAAGTGGCAATCTAGCTAATACTTACTTACAAGGATTCCTAAGAATAATGAAAATGGTTACAGTTTCTACTGATCATCGTTTTCAAGCTGGATGTATTGGTGCTAGCTAGGTACCAAGTTAAAGCTAGCTACCCCATAAGTTGCGGTCGAACAAATAATAAATAAATGATGCTTTATTACCAACGCGGTATTGTAAACACATCGTTCATGGCCGGTGTTTGCAGACTTTTTGTACAGCTTTGACAGTGTTACTGTATATTTTGTGACACACAAAGACCCAAACGGTGTTCCATAGTATGTATGTCATGAAGCTAATAGCAGTGACGCTATTGATGTGTAACTCTGGTAGGGCAACATCTGAAAAATAGTGCACTTGGTAGTGTGTACCGGTGCTCAACCAGTAAGTGAAAGCCAACACCACCCACTACAGAGAAAGGTTGATTGTCACGGTGCTATGAATCCCATTATCTTGGCTTTAATGGATTTCGTCTTTGAGTTGTCTCGCTGAAATTTTGTTACTCTTTCAAATGACTGCTCGACTTGACATCAGGTTTTGCACATCGGCGTTAAATTTGACGATACCGATGTTGGCATTTTTACCTAATATCGTCCGATTCCGATACGTTCACCGATATACCGTGCATCCCTAATTACAAGTGACTACCAGACAACCTCTGCTTAATAATACACTAAACGTGGAAATGCCTAACATATCACAGCTCTCTTGAATGAGAAGTTTGGATGTTTGTTTTTTTTAAATCACCAAATGGACCACAGAAAGAGCATCATGGGCCAAGTTATGGTGCCTGTTCGTGCCTTAGCCGAGGAGCAGCATCAACTACCGTCTACCTCGGGGGGGGGACCAAAGCATTTACAGGGGAAACCAGGGGGACCCTCTAACGTGGGATATGTTGAGGGCAGACTTCAAACAGGTCTGTAAATGCCTGAGAGTGGTCGGGGTCGGGCTTCCACTGTTTAAAGGCTCCTTACCCTTTTACAGAATCCTTTGCCCTCTTTGAAAACTTAGACACATCCTGTGTAAAGCTTTCTAATTTGACCCTGCACCTTTATTAGGTCATTTTCTGTTCACATTTCAGAGGTCATTTATTGACGACTGGGATGGATGGACATTTTCAGATGATCCAGATGTTTTTCATTGGTAGATTCATTACAACACGGTTGAAGTGTTTCTGTACTTGTGCTGAACAGTCAGCAGCAGCGATCATAAAATGCACTTGTCAGGCTGAATTTACAGCATTAATATAGCAGACAAACAAATAATCTAGGCCATAGGGACTCATGAATCTGCCATAGCATCAGGTACTAGGAATTGAGACCCCAAAGTGCACCCAGGGACATTTCAAGTAGCGATGGTAAAACAAGGAAATTAAATGGAGCCTTATACAGGCAGTGCAAATCTTTCCGTGGCAGTTGCAAGATTTGACTAAAACAATAATTTCAAACCTTGCCGCCATTCGTATACGATCACATCTCTCTATTCTGCGTGGGGATACTTTGGAACAAATTTCCAAAATTAAAATCACTTGGAGCTGATTTACTGGTGTTTTTAAATAGTCTTATGTCCTGATTTATAGACTAAGGCAGAGTGGTCCTTTAATTTCAACAGAAGAACTGTGTTTTTTTTTTTTTTTTCAGAGAAAATGTGAATTCCCACCATCAACTAAAGATATCTAATTCTTACAGAAACTAATATGTAGACTGATTTCTTCTGAGAGGTGAATAGGGGATTAACTGATTGTAGCCTCAGCATCAACAGAGATCCCACACTGGCCTTCTACACTGAATGACGGGCAGCTAGATGAGGTTGTTACAGGCAACTGCATACTCATTACCGCTTCACGAATCAGTCAATTTGTCTTGAAATGGAGTCCTTTCTCTAGGAATAAACGTGCGATGCTATTCCTTGGTGAAATTGCAGGCAATAGGAGACCAAAATCATTCTGAGAGATCAACGTTTACACATGATGTTTCTGCTGTGACTACCCATTAAAATCTTTCCTCCCCATTCACCATTTCCCAAGAGATACTTCTTAGGTGCTTAATATATTCATGGAACAGTCACTCTACCAAAGCGTTTTCCTTTTGTGAGCGGATGTCTTCTAGCCTACACGGAAAACGTTGACAAGGCATGCTATTTCAGGTAACCTTGCTCCAACTGTAAATTACAGCCAAGACAGAAGCATTACAGTAGTATGTGTTCAACGTCTACCAAAAGTTCTGTGCCGCGTCCAAGCCCATTAATTGCATCACTGGATGGACACAAATCATCTCATCTAAGAATAGCAACTGCTCTCTCCCTCTCACTTCATCATCATCCCTACTGCCTTCATCTCACTCCCTCTCCTTACCTGAACCAGACAGGACTCAAATCGAACCTTCCTCGGATCAACAGCCACCCTCCCCCTTCCCCTGAAGAGAGAGACACACACAGGAGGACACACAGGAGGAAATTACCCTATGACAAGGATAATTGAGCTGACTGCTTACTATGCCGGGCTCACCGAGACGGGCACCGTGCCAGGCGATGGGGGAGGAAGAGCCCCCGAGCCAAGCTGAGCCAAACCAGGCCAAGAGATGACAGAAGTAGCCAAACCAGACTGGCACCTGAGACAGTGACTGTGTCCCAAATGGCACCCTATCCCCTACATAGTGCACCGCTTGTCAAAAGTAGTGCACACAATATGGAATAGGATGCCATTTGGGACACATCCACTCTCCAGAGGAAGGGATGTCATAGCCTGAGACCCCTAGGGAGAGATGGAGTCTGGGACAGGAAGGACACTACAGCACACTGGTAGAGTCAGACCCATGGCACGATGCAATTCATCATATCAGGGCTAGAGAGAATCAAGAAATACACTGTCAAGAAACAAGACTTCCATCCAATGAAACAGGATGATGTCATCACTAGGTTAAATTATTTTTTTTCCAACGGCAGTCTCAATACTGAGGTTGCCTGACTGGCATCATTAATCAATTTGCAGATATTAATTACTAGAGAGACTCAAGTGTGTCACTGTAACCAGTTTAATAGGGACTGCCTGAGGACACTGCTCATTTACTGATGTCACGGTTAAACAAAATACGTACTAGATGACACCCTTCTAATCTTTCACATTGGTCCCAAAAAGTAGCCTCATTCTCAGTTTCATGGAGAACATTCTCTACCAGCAGTCTTACAGGGGACTAGTCTGCATACCAGTCTGTTTATCTAACATTCCACACCTTGCCACTCCTGTCATTTTCCAGGGGCCTTTTGGCAATCTCAACGTTCAACATGCAGCTGGATTTTTAAGTCGGAGTTGCTCGTTGGTTGTAGGAAATAACATTAATATTTTCCATGATGGGGAGAAAAAAAGTTATATTTGCATAACCTTTGTGATTAGAGGATAGCTATGAGTGTTATCGAATCCGGATCAAATCCTCGGATCTCCTTGAGGCCATCAATAGTAGAATGTTCATATTTGAAGAAAGGCCAGTCTCTTTGGCAAATGACAGGAGTGCCAAGGAGGGGGAAATGTTAGCTGAAAAGATTGGTACACGGGCTAAGAGTGGACTGCTTCAACAATACAAGGTCAGTTAGAAATAGCCAATGATTGTCTCTCTCAGTTTGCGCTTAGCGAAACATCCCCTTCATTTTTCTCTTCCTCATTTCTGTCAATCCCATGGGTCTCTTTTTCTCATCTGTTCCATTACCAGCGGGGGAATTACTGTTGCACCTCTATGTCACACTGTCCAAAAGGCACCCGTATTCCATATACAGTGCACTTCTTTTGACCACGGCCCAAAAGTAGTGCACTGTGTCGGGAATGGTGTGCAATTTGGGATACAGCCCAGGTCTGTAGCTAAGATCAGGATGAAATGTGTCTTGTTCACACACACACACACACACACACACACACACACACACACACTCATCACTGTACCTTGAGCGCAGAGTCTTTATGCTCCACTACTGACTGCAGTAGCGACATTAAGGTCTAGTCGTAGTTTCAATGTCACGTGGATTTCAAATAAACGACATCACCTCCATGCCCAGTAGCTATATAAATACACTCAAAATGTTGTCTTGAAGATGTGTGCATGTGCATTTGCGGGACACAACAAAAATAAATAAACCAAGCCATGCATCACAGCTCTGCTCCCTAAATTCCATTTTCACCTCCATGTGTCACTAACTCAAGTGCCCCCTCTACACACACGTGCTGTTTGCGCCTACAGAAGTAAATGCCTATAAAAAGGTATCTTCGATGGGATACGCAAACTACATTCCTCATAAACAACTTGTTTTATCACACATTCTAAATGGACTGGTTGACAAATAGGGAAATACACTAAATAAACACAAAAGTATGTGGACACCCCTTCAAATGAATGGATTCGGCTATTTCAGCCACACCCGTTGCTGACCAGTGTAAATAAATAAATAAATAAAAAATATATAAAAATCGAGCAAACAGCCATGCAATCTCCATAGACAAACATTGGCAGTAGAATGACCTTACTGAAGTGCTCAGAGACTTTCAACGTGGCATCGTCATAGGATGCCACCTTTCCAACAAGTCAGTTCATAAAATGTCTCTCCTTCTAAAGCTGCCCCGCTCAACTGTAAGTGCTGTTGTTGTGAAGTGGAAACTTCTAGGAGCAACAATGGCTCAGCCACAAAGTGGTAGGCCGCACAAGCTCACAGAGTGGGGGCCGCCGAGGGCTGAAGCATGTAAAAATCGTCTGTCTTTGGTTGAAACACTCACTACAGAGTTCCAAACTACCACTGGAAGCAACGTCAGCACAAGAACAGTTCGTCGGGAGCTTCATTAAATGGTTTTCCATGGCCGAGCAGCCGCACACAAGCGTAAGATCACCATGCACAATGCCAAGCGTCGCCTGGAGTGGTGTAAAGCTCGCCGCAATTGGACTCTGGAGCAGCGGAAATGCGTTCTCTGGAGTGATGAAAGAGAACGCATCCTATGGACTAATCTGGGTTTGGCGGATGCCAGGAGAACACTACCTGCCCCAATGCATAGTGCGAACTATAAAGTTTGGTGTAGGAGGAATAATGGTCTGTGGCTGTATTTCATGGTTCGGGTTAGGCCCCTTAGTTCCAGTGAAGGGAAATCTTAACGCTACAGAATACAATGACATTCTAGACAATTCTGTGATTCCAACTTTTTGGGAACAAATCGAACCCACAAATGCTGATGCTCAAAATACTAGTTTAAAGAAGGCCAGTTGTATTGCTTCTTTAATCAGAACAGTTTTCAGCTGTGCTAACATAATTGCAAAAGAGTTTTCTAATGATCAATTAGCCTTTTAAAATGATAAACTTGGATAAACTTAGCTAACACAACGTGTCATTGGAACACAGGAGTGATGGTTGGTGATAAGGGGCCTTTGTAATGCCTATGAAAATATTCCATTACCAATCAACTTAGCACTTTCAATCAACATATCAACACTGGCAATGTCCCAAATCACATGATAACATTCCCCTTGTCTTCTGTTAACAGTATATAAATTATACAGTACAACACACACACACACATTTAGAGAGAAGCTCATTGGAGCTTATGTAATGTGTCACCTGACCTAGGAATGTAATTAGGAGACAGTTGGAGGGCTGAATGGCTGGTCCAAATGAGCACAGTAAACACTGGTCCAAACCAAACAGCACACGTCAAACAACAGCCTCTAACACAGCAGAGGCTACTAGCTACTACTGACTCCTGGCCTGGAGCTGACCTGTCCGCCCCAGCTTCACTGTAGATTTTTAGTTTCACTCACACCAATGTAGTCTTCTTTTTCTTCATCATACAGTATCATACAGAAATTTGCATCCTGTAGCACTAATTCCAAAAAGTTTTGGGACACTAAAGTCCATGGAGAAAAAGAGAACCTCCTCCCAGCTGCCCACTGCACTGAGGCTAGGAAACACTGTCACCACCGATAAATCCATGATAATCGAGACTTTCAATAAGCTTTTCTCTACGACTGGCCATTCTTCCCACCTGGGAACCCCAGCCCGACCAATAGCTCTCTACCCCCCGCAGCAACTGGCCCAAGCCCCGGCCCGCTTCACCCAAATCCAGACAGCTGATGTTCTGATAGAACTGCAAAATCTGGATCTCTACAAATCAGCTGGGCTAGACAATCTGGACCCTCTCGTCCTAAAATTATCCGCCGCCATTGTTGCAACCCCTATTACTAGTCTGTTCAACCTGTTCAACCATCTGAGATTCCTAAAGATTGGAAAGCGGCCACGGTCATCCCCCTCTTCAAGGGGGGAGACACTCCAGACCAAAACTGTTACAGACATATAACCATCCTGCCCTGCCTTTCTAAAGTCTTCAAAAGCCAAGTAAACAAACAGATCACCGACCATTTCGAATCCCACCGTACCTTCTCCGCTATGCAATCCGGTTTCCGAGCTGGTCATGGGTACACCTCAGCCCCGCTCAAGGTCCTAAACGATATCATAACAGCCATTGATAAAAGACAGTACTGTGCAGCCATCTTCATCAACCTGGCTAAGGCTTTCGACTCTGTCAATCACCGTATTCTTATCGGCAGACTCAACAGTCTTCTCTTATAACTGCCTCGCCTGTTTCTCTAACTACTTCTCAGATAGAGTTCAGTGTGTCAAATCGGAGGACCTGTTGTCCGGACCTCTGGCAGTCTCTATGGGGGTGCCACAGGGTTAAATTCTCGGGCCAACTCTTTTCTCTGCATATATCAATGATGTCACTCTTGCTGCGGGTGATTATTTGATCCATCTCTACGTAGACGACACCATTCTATATACATCTGGCCCTTCTTTGGACACTGTGCAAACACACCTCCAAACGAGCTTCAATGCCATACAACACTCCTCCGTGGCCTCCAACTGCTCTTAAATGCTAGTAAAACGAAATGCATGCTCTTCAACTGATTACTGTCCGCACCCGCCCGACTAGCATCACTACTCGGACGGTTCTGACTTAGAATATGTGGACAACTAGAAATACCTACTGTAGGTGTCTGGCTAGACTCATTAAGCATCTCCAATCCAAAATTAAATCTAGAATTGGCTTCCTATTTCGCAATAAAGCCTCCTTCACTCATGCTGCCAAACATACCCTTGTAAAACTGACTATCCTACCGATCCTTGACTTCGGTGATGTAATATACAAAATAGCCTCCAACACTCTACTCAACAAACTGGATGCAGTCTATCACAGTGCCATCCGTTTTGTCACCAAAGCCCCATATACACTATCCACCACTGCGACCTGTATTCTCTCTTTGGCTGGTCCTTGCTACATATTCGTCGCCAAACCCACTGGCTCCAGGTCATCTATAAGTATTTGCTAGGTAAAGCTCCGCCTTATCTCAGCTCACTGGTCACCATAGCAACACCCACCTGTGGCACCCACTCCAGCAGGTATATTTCACTGGTCATCCCCAAAGCCACCTTTCCTTGCACTTCTCTGCTGCCAATGACTGGAACGAATTGCAAAAAATCACTGAAGTTGGAGACATATCTCCCTCACTAACTTTAAGCATCAGCTGTCAGAGCAGCTTACTGATCGCTGCAGCTGTACACAGCCCAACTGTAAATAGCCCATCTGTAAATAGCCCATCCAAACAAACAACCTCTCTCATCCCCATATTTGTTTTTCGGCTCTTTTGCACACCAGTATTTCTACTTGCACATCCTCATCTATCACACCAGTGTTAATTGCTAAATTGTAATTACTTCGCCACTATGTCCTATTTATTGCCTTACCTCCTTATTTCATTTGCACACAATGTATACAGATTTTTCCACTGTGTTATTGACTGTACGTTTGTTTATCTCATGTGTAACTCTGTGTTGCTGTTTTTGTCACACTGCTTTGCTTCATCTTGGCCAGGTCACAGTTGTAAATGAGAACTTGTTCTCAACTGGCCTACCTGGTTAAATAATGGTGAAATATATATACATGTGTAAATACGAGTGATTCTCCAAAATATGTTGAGGATATTATAAAGTATTGCATTACTACAAATTCAGAGCTAAGGTATTGGGGAAAGTCAAAATACATGATCCAGAAATTGGACAGGGTAGAAAGGAGAGGAAGTTGGCAGCTGGAAGTTTGATCCTAGCCGACCTAGTAAGACTGTGGCTGGCTGCTTTATGCTGGAGCTTTCCTGGAGGCTGAGGGAGTACAGCCTGTATCTTTCCTGAGCCCTCACGTGGCAGGGACCCCCACCCACATAGTGTGATAGTGATCTGGGATACCCACTAGATAAGATACTGCCATCATCTTTAGAATAACATCACTGTAGTACTTTGCTGGCCATTGCTGCTATGATGTTGTTAGGATTAGGTTTGGTAAGCAGTTCTGTTCTAGATTGTATGCTTCTTATAATGTATAGCATTGGCTGCTGTACTATCTACTGGGCTGCCAATCTGTAGCATTGGCTTGAAGAACTACCATGAGTAAGAATGAAAGTTAGAACCTGTAATAAGAATAATGAATTCAAACTCTTTTTTTTATTTAACTAGGCAAGTCAGTTAAGAACAAATTCTTATTTACAATGACGGCCTAGAAACAGTGGTTTAATTGCCTTGTTCAGGGGCAGAGCAACAGATGTTTACCTTGTCCGCTCAGGGATTCGATCTAGCAACCTTTCGGTTACTGGCCCAACACTAACCACTAGTGTGTTTACTGACATTTTTTACATGCATGTTATTTATTTAACCTTTCTTTAACTTGGCAAGTCAGTTAATAACCATTTCTTATTTACAATGACAGCCTACTAAAAGGTGAAAGGCCTCCTGCTGGACAACAATAAATTCAAATTCTTATTTTCAATGACGGCCTAGGAACAGTGGTTAACTGCCTGTTCAGGGGCAGAACGACAGATTAGTACCTTGTCAGCTCGGGGGTTTGAACTTGCAACCTTCCGGTTACAAGTCCACCGCTCTAACCACTAGGCTATGTAGAAAAAAGCTAGACAGTCAGGGAGAATTGAGAATTTCAGTTTTGGTATTGTTATTATAAATAACACAGCATTATCCATGGCCAAATGCATCGAATTGCTGTAAATTAATTTCAAACTGAAAAAAATGTTCTCTGCTCCGTGGCAGAATGTAGAATCGCAGAATATTTGCTTAAAAACAACAACACTTTCCTTAGCTGCATGGCAAAATGTTTAGAATATCAGGAAATTAGCTTTAAAATGTCACAAATATCTATCAGCTCCATGGATAATTTTTTGGAATGTCATAAAATGTGCTTAGAAATACTACACAGCCAAGACGGGTGCCTTTAAAATGTTCTCTAAAATTCAGCCATGGCAATGGGCCGACCTC
This sequence comes from Oncorhynchus masou masou, assembly GCF_036934945.1. Classification (NCBI taxonomy): domain Eukaryota; kingdom Metazoa; phylum Chordata; class Actinopteri; order Salmoniformes; family Salmonidae; genus Oncorhynchus; species Oncorhynchus masou. The sequence continues at coordinate 44,796,307 of NC_088241.1, read as the reverse complement.
TCCCATTGTCAGGCCTCCAACGCTCACCACCCCTTTAATTCCAGAAAAAACCCTGACCTCCCTCTGCATCTGGATCCTTGACTTCTGATGGGCCGCCTGAGGGTAGGCAATAACACATCCACCAGCTGACAATCAACATGGGGGCCCCTCAAGGGTGTGTGCTTAGTCCCCTCCTGTACACGGTTCACCCACGACTGTGTGGCCGTGCACGACTCCAACACCATCATGAAGTTTGCTGGCAACACGACGGTGGTAGGACTGATCATGACAACAATGCCTATAGAAAGGAGGTCAGAGACTTGGCAGTGTGGTGCCAGGACAACAACTTCTCCCTCAACGTCAGCAAGACAAAGGAGCTGATTGGGGACGACAAGACATGGAGGGGCAAGCACGCCCCCAACCACATCTATGGGGCTGTAATGGAGCGGGTCGAGAGATTCAAGTTCTTCGGTATCCACATCATAAAGAATTAAAGGGATACTTCAGGATTTTGGCAATGAAGACCTTTATCTACTTCCCCAGAGTCCGAGGATTTCGTGGATAGCATTTCTAACGTCTATCTGCATTAGGGTTACAAAGGGTCGTAAACTTTCCAGGAAATGTCCATGGGAAGATAAGCCCGGGAATTTTGGGAATTTTTAGTATAAATTCTTCAAAAAGTTTGTTTATAATAGTGAACCTTTTTTGTGGGATACACATAAGGCAATTCTAGGTCTTGAGGCATATTTTGGTTAAACTATCCCCAATTCATTGGAATTGCAACCCTCTGAATGCACAGTGCATTCTACCATCACATGTGCAGTGCACTTTTCCATCACATGTGCAGCTGATTCTCAAGATCTTGCACACTAATGAGATGCTTTTGAGCCCACACTACTATACTGTATGAGCCATGGACTACAAGCTTACTGGTAAGTTTTGATTACAATACTGAGAGGGGTGAATATATTTTATACGACATACATGATTTTTTTGTTAACTAGTAAATAGCATCCTACAGCAAAGTGTCTTTAAATAATTTCTAACTTGTTAATTTCTGCTAGTTAGTTTTTGCTACCATGTGGGTTTTCACCTGTTTCCATACATGTTTCATTTTAAAACATGCATTTTACAAAAGTGTAGTTTAATCTAACTGCTTAATTATCTACAGTGGCCTAGCCATTCTCCAGACCTGAACCCAATAGAAAATCTTTGGAGGGAGCTGAAAGTCCATATTGCCCAGCGACAGCCCCGAAACCTGAAGGATCTGGAGAAGGTCTGTATGGAGGAGTGGGCCAAAATCCCTGCTACAGTGTGTGCAAACCTGGTCAAGGACTACAGGAAACGTATGATCTCTGTAATTGCAAACAAAGGATTCTGTACCAATTATTACGTTCTGCTTTTCTGATGTATCAAATACTTATGTCAAGCAATAAAATGGAAATTAATTACTTAAAAATCATACAATGTGATTTTCTGGATTTTTGTTTTAAATTCCATCTCTAGCAGTTGAAGTGTACCTATGATAAAAATTACAGACCTCTACATGCTTTGTAAGTAGGAAAACCTGCAAAATCGGCAGTGTATCAAATACTTGTTCTCCCCACTGTATCTGCACATGGAATTGTATAACTAATTTTTCTCTAATCACATGTGAAGAATGCAACAAGTGCATGTTCCATCAGCGCTCACAACAAGAAACCTCTGACAAAAGGCCCTCTACTTCTATTCGAGGTGAAAATGATGAATCAGACACCTTATCGATAGCAACAGCTCATGGTCCTCCTGGAATCAGAAATTATTTTGACTCAATGGAGGAACGTAGTTAGAGAAATGCTGATGAATGTCTTGCTTGAGCTGTGTACGCAACTGGTTCACCTCTGATGCTCACACGCACACAATGTGTATTGGAAGAGATTTCTGAATGTTCTTCGCTCAGCATACACCCCTCCAACTAGACATGCTTGATCTCCTCATTTGCTGGATACAGAGTTCAAGAGAGAGTTCAAGAAGATTTCAAGTGAAGGTCAAGCAAATCATAGAGAAAAGACTAGTGCAATCATCTATGATGGGTGTTCGAATGTTCGTGGGCAAGGAATAATTAACTACATCATCTCCACCCCTCAACCAGTATTCTACAAGAGCACAGACACAAGGGACAGACACAACGGTCTCTACATTGCAGATGAGCTGAAGGCAGTCATCAATTACCTTGGACCACAGAATGCATTTGCACTGGTGACAGACAATGCTACGAACATGAAGGCTGCTTGGTCTAAAGTGGAGGAGTCCTACCCTCACATCACACCCATTGGCTGTGCTACTCATGCATTGAATCGGCTCCTTAAGGACATGATGGCACTGAAAACAATGGATACACACTGCAAGAGAGCCAAGGAAATTGTTAGGTATGTGAAGGGTCATCAGGTTATAGCAGTAATCTACCTCACCAAGCAAGTGAGAAGAATAAGAGCACCACATTGAAGCTGCCCAGCAACACCCATTGGGGTGGTGTTGTCATCATGTTGGAGGGGAAGGAGGCTCTCCAAGAAATGTCCATATCACAGTCTGCAATTATGGACAGGCCAATCAAGAGGATCCTCCTGGATTATGTATTTTGGGAGAGAGGGGTAAGCAGCCTGAAATTCCTGAAACCTATAGCAGTAGCCATTGCACAGATTGAGGGAGACAATGACATCCTGTCTGATGTTAAGGCTCTGCTTGCAGATGTAAGAAAATAAATCCGTATTGCCCTGACCACTTCACTGTTGCTCCAAGCAGAGGAAACTGCAGTTCTGAAATACATCAAAAAGCATGAAGACTTCTGCCTGAAACCCATACACGCTTCAGCGTACATGTTGGACCCCAAGTATGCTGGCAAGAGCATCCTGTCTGGTGCAGAGATCAACAAGGCCTATGGTGTCATCACTACCGTGTCTGGGATGTTGATGCAACATGGCAGTCGTGCCAACATCTCATCAGCCATCTGGTGAAATGGACTTTGTGGATCTGAGGCTCTTTCCCCTGTTGCCTCCATCATCCTCCAAATCCCACCAACATCAGCCGCCTCAGAGCGCAACTGGTCCTTTTTTGGGAAGACACACACCAAAGCACGCAACAGGCTGACCAATACAAGGGTTGAAAAATGTGTGTCCATCTGGGCAAATTTTAGGCTTTTTGAGCCTGACAACGAGCCTTCCTCAACAGGGTTGGAAAGTGACAGTGAAGATGAGGCCTCAGTCTGATGTTCAAGAGGTGGACATTGAGGAGGTCCAGGGAGAAGACATGGAAGCATAAGAGGAAGAAAACCAAAGCTGTAGATGCGATGGATAATTTGGGATCATTCAATATTCCCTTTTGTTGTTCAGTGAAATCATCCCATGTGAAGAGTCAACTCATTTAATTAAAGTTCAATTCATTACTAAATTGCTTTTAAAATTTATATTGGAAGGATTTAATCATTTGCAATTATGTCTACTTATGATAAGGTAAAAGGTGTGTCTCCATATGACATGATAAATATATCAAATGCAAAAACATCTACATTTAAATTGCAAACGACCTGCCCTCCAGGACACCTACACCACCCGATGTCACAGGAAGGCCAAAAACATCATCAAGGACAATAACCACCTTAGCCACTGCATGTTCACCCCACTATCATCCTGCTAGATAACAGGGCCTCATTGCCAAAATCCCGAAGTATCCCTTTTAACTCTGCATTGTTGGAAAAAGACAAGTAAGTAAGCATTTCACTGTTAGTCTACACCTGTTGTTTACGAAGCATGCGACTAATGATTTATTTGACCTCACTGAATTCATGTGCCCGAAGCTTGGAACTCCGGATACAGAGTTAAAACACTGGGTAGCTAACAGGGTTAGGAGTTTAGGCTGTAAGTGTGTCTTTTTTACCCAACATCTGTGTTATGTGAATACCGGTTGGTTTCTCTGATTGTGAGTCACAGGCTGCGTCTCAAAATGCTACCCTATTCCCCATGTAGTGCACTACTTTTGACCAGAGTGCTGTGGGCCCTGGTTGGGCACTAAATAGGGAATAGGATGCCATGTGAGCCGCAGAAAGAGAACTCAGTAACAATGCTGGTGTTAATGACTGGTGACTCATCTCATTAGTCATTTCCTATGCAGCTTCCCAGGGGCTTACTGACTGGACAAACTGTCTGAGACGCCACCCTACTCATCACAATGGTCTCTCAAATCAAATCAAAGTTTATTTGTCACGTGCGCCGAATACAACAGGTGTAGTAGACCTTACAGTGAAATGCTTACTTACAGGCTCTAACCAATAGTGTGAAAAAAGTGTGTGTGTGTGTGTGTGTGTGTGTGTGTGTATAGGTAAGTAAAATAAAACAATGGTAAAAAGACATTTAAAAATAAGAGTAGCAGGGCTGTATACAGGCACCGGTTGGTCAGGTTTATTGAGGTAGTATGTACATGTAGGTATGGTTAAAGTGATTATGCATATATGATGAACAGAGAGTAGCAGTAGCGTAAAAAGAGGGGTTGGCGGGTGGAGGGACAAAATGCAGATAGCCCGGTTAGCCAATGTGCAGGAGCACTCTCTCACACATACTACTAACACATGGGTGATACAATTACTTACAGGTCATTATTCATCATCACTAATCTGTATTCTCAAACTGTCCTAATAGTTAGACTAGAATCCAAATGGACTATCGCTCCTTTTCACTATTGCTTCACAATGAAACAGAGCAACATTCAGTTTGAATTCCAGTCTACCTGTATACCTGTTCACTGCAATCATCCTACATTCTCCTGGTAAACTGAATCTACTAGAGCCCGACTGATATATCGGTTCACCGATGTTAACAGACGATATTAGCCTTTTACCTCTATATCGATACCTGCCGATGACTCCACAATAACTGATATTGAATAAATAGAACGAGAAAAGGGAATCTCATGCTGATCTGAAGACTTCTGGCCATACTCACGATGTGTCATTATTGTCACAATGTATTAAATCAACATTTAAAGCATAATTATTGGACAGTTGCTCTTTTGGATGGCAATTGATGAGAATTCAGAATGGAAAAATGACTAGTTTTCATTCCCTGTTGTAAAACAGTATATCGGGCCCATATATCAGTATAGGTAATTTCCCTCCCAAAAAAATGTAACTCAAAAAAACACATCGGTCGGGCTCTAAAATCTACATCTCATCATTATAGACTAACACGGAACCCAAACCAGCTGTGTGCGTGCGCCATCGTGCATAAATGTATTTTGTCCCCCCACACCAAACGCGATCACAACACGCAGGTTAAAATATCAAAACAAACTCTGAACCAGTTACATTAATTTGGGGACAGGTCAAAAAGCATTAAACATTTATGGCAATTTAGCTAGCTAGCTTGCACTCGCTAGCTAATTTGTCCTATTTAGCTAGCTTGCTGTTCAATATAAACACTGAGTTGTTATTTTACCTGAAATGCACAAGGTCCTCTGCTCCGACAATTAATCCACATATAAAAACGGTCAACTAAATTGTTTCTAGTCATCTCTCCTCCTTCTAGGCTTTTTCTTCTTTTGACTTTATAATGTGATTGGCAACTTTCCTAAATTAGGTGCATTACCGCCACTGACCTCGTTCGTCTTTCAGTCACCCATGTGGGTATAACCAATGAGGAGATGGCACGTGGGTACCTGCTTCTATAAACCAATGAGGAGATGGGAGAGGCAGGACATGCAGCCCGATCTGCGTCAAAAATAGAACGGACTTCTATTTTAGCCCATGGCAACGCAGACACTCGTTGGCGCGCGAGCAGTGTGGGTGCAATAATTGAATAATATAGATTTCTAAATTTATTTTGCAATGCTCGCGTATGCGACGTGAGCGGTGTAGTCAGCCTCACCCCCAGACATTTGCACCAACACAATACTATGACGGCTATAAATGTCCTAACTATAGGTTATACATGGATCTTTCCACAGAATACCTGTGCCAGCTAAGATCTCAACTCACAGTTCTCCTCTCGCCCCTATACAGCATCTGCTCTCACATGATCCTTTTATTCTGTCCGTCTCGTTCTAGAGGTATAAATTTCATTCGTGGAGGGAGGCTGCCTGTCTGGAAGGGAGCTCTGCTTGCTTAAAAACATTTAACAGCTGTAGAGCACACTCGCTGTATTAAACTCACACCAGATTAGGGCTGTAGCCTGGCCAGCTCCACAAACACACACAGGCTGGTACGGGATAAACACAAACACAACAGTGATGCGCGGGTTGACTCACAACCCTCAGCCCCCGCGGTTATATCCGCGGGGGGGGGGGCGGATTTAAAGTCAAGACATACTGTGTGGATGAAGAGCGGGTGGCGGGTTGAATAAAGAGAAAACAATAGCCTACCTTAAAGTTACACTATGGAGAAATCGCTCAGCCATTTCCTGGTTGCTAAAATGTAATAGTTTGCTTAATTTCAGTTTTTGATACAGAATAAGCTACTATAGTGTAGAGAATCATTGTACCGTCTAAACCACTGTGAAATATATTTTCCATATGCAAAAATATGGTTGATTCAGCTGTTTGAAGCTGGTGTCCAAAACCGAAAGTAAAAAAACTAAAACTTAAGAACGGGAAGCATAGAAATAGCAAACATAGAGCAGATCTACCGCTTTAGTCTTGCTTTCAAGTAGAATGATAGATGTATAACTCACATTTCCATGTGAATTAGGTCAGGTCGCCTAAAAAGTGACATATAGCCACTTTAAAAGAAATCCATAAATATATAATTATTGTGAAACGTATATCTATAGGCTACATTTAGGTTTTTATTTCATTATTTTAGGCTATCTGGCATTAGTGCATAAGTCTAAGCTTTGGGGCCTAATTATACACACACTAAATAGCCTACACACCAACCACCAAATGCGTTTGGGAACGGGCAGAAAAAGTGAACTCCGATCCACCGAGGGAAAATGGACAATGTCCGAGTTTAATTCATGAAGAGAAAAGCTGCATAAAGGAGAGTTGAAAATAAAGAGGAGGGCCATAAAAGGAATGTTTTAAAAATATTTGGTGAAGTGGTAAAAGAGGATGATTGTGAGGCGACTGTCAAAAGAAGGGGACTTCAAATAAGGGGTGCAACTTTCACAAAAAAAATGTGTCCCACCCGTTTTATCCTTGGAATGTGATACAAAATGAGGTAACGGTATGCTTTAGGACCAAGTGGACGGCTCCGAGCGTCGGGTAGGCTGTTTGGAGTGTTTATCCGACTGGATAAAATAAAATAAAATATACACTGCTCAAAAAAATAAAGGGAACACTTAATTAAACAACACAATGTAACTCCAAGTCAATCACACTTCTGTGAAATCAAACTGTCCACTTAGGAAGCAACACTGATTGACAATACATTTCACATGCTGTTGTGCAAATGGAATAGACAACAGGTGGAAATTATAGGCAATTAGAAAGACATCCACAATAAAGGAGTGGTTCTGCAGGTGATGACCACAGATCACTTCTCAGTTCCTATGCTTCCTGGCTGATATTTTGGTCACCTTTGAATGCTGGGGGTGCTTTCACTCTAGTGGTAGCATGAGACGGAGTCTACAACCCACACAAGTGGCTCAGGTAGTGCAGCTCATCCAGGATGGCACATCAATGCGAGCTGTGGCAAGAAGGTTTGCTGTGTCTGTCACCGTAGTGTCCAGAGCATGGAGGCGCTACCAGGAGACAGGCCAGTACATCAGGAGACGTGGAGGAGGCCGTAGGAGGGCAACAACCCAGCAGCAGGACCGCTACCTCCGGGCCTTTTTGCAAGGAGGAGCAGGAGGAGCACTACCAGAGCCCTGCAAAATGACCTCCAGCAGGCCACAAATGTGCATGTGTCTGCTCAAACGGTCAGAAACAGACTTCATGAGGGTGGTGTGAGGGCCCGACGTCCACAAGTGGGGGTTGTGCTTACAGCCCAACACCGTGCAGGACGTTTGGCATTTGCCAAAGAAGACCAAGATTGGCAAATTCGCCACTGGCGCCCTGTGCTCTTCACAGATGAAAGCAGGTTCACACTGAGCACATGTGACAGACGTGACAGTCTGGAGATGCCATGGAGAACGTTCTGCTGCCTGCAACATCCTCCAGCATGACCGGTTTGGCAGTGGGTCAGTCATGTTGTGGGGTGGCATTTATTTGGGGGGACGCACAGCCCTCCATGTGCTCGCCAGAGGTAGCCTGACTGCCATTAGGTACTGAGATGAGATCCTCAGACCCCTTGTGAGACCATATGCTGGTGCGGTTGGCCCTGGGTTCCTCCTAATGCTAGACAATGCTAGACCTCATGTGGCTGGAATGTGTCAGCAGTTCCTGCAAGAGTAAGGCATTGATGCTATGGACTGGCCCGCCCGTTCCCCAGACCTGAATCCAATTGAGCACATCTGGGACATCATGTCTCGCTCCATCAACCAGCGCCACGTTGCACCACAGACTGTCCAGGAGTTGGCGGATGCTTTAGTCCAGGTCTGGGAGGAGATCCCTCAGGAGACCATCCGCCACCTCATCAGGAGCATGCCCAGGCGATGTAGGGAGGTCATACAGGCACGTGGAGGCCACACACACTACTGAGCCTCTTTTTGACTTGTTTTGAGGACAGTACATCAAAGTTGGATCAGCCTGTAGTGTGGTTTTCCACTTTAATTTTGAGTGTGACTCCAAATCCAGACCTCCATGGGTTGATACATTTGATTTCCATTGATCATTTGTGTGTGATTTTGTTGTCAGCACATTCAACTATGTAAAGAAAAAAGTATTTAATAAGAATATTTCATTCATTCATTTAAGTCATTTAGCAGACACTCTTATCCAGAGCGTATTCAGATCTAGGATGTGTTTTTTTAGTGTTCCCTTTATTTTTTTGAGCAGTGTATATCGTACCAGTTGAAGGTTTGGACACACTTACTCATTAAAGGGTTTTTCTTTATTTTTTTATTTTTTTACAATTTTCTACATTGTAGAATAATACTGAAGACACCAAAACTATGAAATAGCACATATGGAATTAATGTAATAAAGTGTGAATTTTTTTTTTTTATATTTGAGTCTTCATAGTAGCCACCCTTTGCCTTGACAGCTTTGCACACACTTGGCATTCTCTCAACCAGCTTCATGAGGTAATCACCTGGAATGCATTTCAATTAAGAGGTCTGCCTTGTTAAAAGTTCATTTGTGGAATTTCTTTCCTTCTTAATGCATTTGAGCCAATCAGTTGTGTTGTGACAAGGTATACAGAAGATAAGCCTATTTGGTAAAAGACCAAGTCCATATTATGACAAGAACAGCTCAAATAAACAAAGAGAAATGACAGTCCATCATTACTTTAAGACATGAAGGTCAGTCAATCCAGAAAATTTCAAGAACTTTGAAAGTTTATTCAAGTGCTGTAACAAAAACCATCAAACGCTATGATGAAACTTGCTGTCATGAGGACCGCCACAGGAAAGGAAGACCAAGAGTTACCTCTGCTGTAGATGAGAAGTTCATTAGATTTAACTGCACCTCAGATTGCAGCCCAAATAAATGCTTCACAGAGTTCAAGTAACAGACAAATCTCAACATCAAGTTCAGAGGAGACTGCGGGAATCAGGTCTTCATGGTTGAATTGCTGCAAAGAAACCACTACTAAAGGACACCAATGAGAAGAATAGACTTGCTTGGGCCAAGAAACATGATCAGTGGAAATCTGTCCTTTGGTCTGATGAATCCAAATTTCAGATTTTTGGTTCCAACCACCGTGTCTTTGTGAGACGCAGAATAGGTGAACGGATTATCTCCGCATGTGTGGGTCCCACCGTGAAGGATGGAGGGGGAGGTGTGATGGTGTGGCGGTGCTTTGCTGGTGACACTGTCAGTGATTTATTTAGAATTCAAGGCACACTTAACCAGCATGGCTACCACAGCATTCTGCAGCGATACGCCATCAGATCTGGTTTGCGCTTTGTGGGACTATCATTTGTTTTTCAACAGAACAATGACTCAAAACACACCTCTAGGCTGTGCAAGGGCTATTTGACCAAGGAGAGTGATGGAGCGCTGCATCAGATGACCTGGCCTCCACAATCACCCGACCACAACCTAATTGAGATGGTTTCGGATGAGTTGGACCGCAGAGTGCTCAGCATATGTGGGAACTCCTTCAAGACTGTTGGAAAAGCATTCCCCATGAAGCTGGTTGAGAGAATGCCAAGAGTGTGCAAAACTGTCATCAAGGCAAAGGGTGGCTACTTTGAAAAATCTCAAATATATTTTGATTTGTTTCACACTTCTTTGGTTTACTACATGATTCCATATGTGTTATTGCATAGTTTTGATGTCTTCACTATTATTCTACAATGTGGAAAATAGTAAAAATAAAGAAAAACCCTTGAATGAGTAGGTGTGTCCAAAAATGTGTGACATTATATATATATATATATATATATCCCCCACTTGTTAAATTAAACTGAAATCTGGACACTGACTGTAGGTCTATAACCTTAATATTAACCTCTGCAAAATGGAGCATTTCTTGCAGTAAAATTATACACCAAATGTAAGCAACATTTTTACTCAGGAACAGGAGTGAAGAAATATGATGCATTTCTTTCACCAGAGAGAAATGAGAATAATCGACATCCGTGCCGCCTGGGGAGCTGTTGTTGTTGGGGGTTAACTGCCTTGCTCAAGAACAGAGCAGCATGTTTTTGCACCTTGCCGGCTCAGGGATTCAAACCAGCAACGTTTTGGTTACTGTCCTAATGCTCTTAACTGCTAGGCTTCCTGCCACAGATGCCATCTGTAGAGGTGTTATCATTATCAGCTTCATAAAAGCTCATAGTAGGCTATTTCAACTCCATAAAATATGCATCCAAGCCAAACTGAATTCTATCGACCTATGATACTATTCTGGTGAGCAAGGGTTTATTTAGTCTTCTAGGGCAACATTTCATGACAGAAGAGAAGCTGAATGTACTTAATTATAGGCAAGTTGACTAACAAATAGCCTACCAAAATGTTGGAAATCAGCAGCAGAAACATGTCTAAATCAGGCAACAAAAAAATATTGCACACCCTGTCAAAAAAAAAATTGTTCTGCAATATCTGACTGTAGCCCACAGCACATTTTCTATATTAGGAGGTTAGGGTCGGGTGCAGGCCTCAGAGTTTCACATACAGTTGGGCGGTTGCGGATTGGTTATTAGAAATTTCAGGCTGGTGCAGGTGAACAAACAGCTGAAGCGCACACCACTAACACACACACTGGACTCCATAAGCTCTTTGGTCCTCCCATAACACACCCATTGCATGGAAGGGCAATATGGAGGGGCCCAGAGTAGAGGACTCGACTCTCCCCAGTTCCGACCAACACACAAACCCAGGAAGGTAGTCCAGCCCAGCCCCGGTCCCACAGGCACTGACAGACGTCACAGGATGCATTCTGAATGGCACCCTATTTCCTATATAGTGCACTATTGGGCCTTGGGAATAGGGTGCCATTTGGGGGTGGGGGATTCTCATAATGGATAACTGAATGAGTAAGTTAGGGGATTTTTTATTTAGGAGCCAAGCATGATGGCTTCTTTTCTGGGTATAAGGGAAATGACTGCATTGCAAGAACAGTTTTTGTTTAAGTTGTTTTTTCTGTTTCATGTGCATTGCCCCATCTAAATTTTGTTTTCCATAATCATGACATTAACCATCAATTTCCTTTAGCCTAACATGTTATAGGCCCCAACCAAATATAGGCTATTAACAAACAAAAAAATCACATTCAATAACACTTAAACCTCGCATGAGTGTGGGAAGAACACATGACTTATGTCCTACCGTCCATATTCTCTCTGTCGCTGATGTGTTGTAGGTTGCAGCCCGTATCCTCTCTACTCAGCTCCGCTTCAGGGCGGTAGGGTTCTAGCCTCGAATGGGCATTTCTCCGGATCTTGGGGCTCGACGATACGCAGCAGGAGGTGGTGTTCCCCATCGTTAGGTCCCTGTAGTAGGCTAGAAAGGCTAAAGTATATTTTCCGTCAGCGTCTTCCTAGGTCTCGAAACGGATGGATGAGAGAGATATAGGGCGTAAACGCGGATTCTTTGTCAGCGCGCGGGTAGATCGAACGAATATTTCTGCAGCTCTATTACACACCCTTGTCCGGTCCTGACTTGCGGCAGCTGTAACATAGAGCCATTTAAAACTAGAAGGAACAAATACATCAGAATGCTAGGCTACTCCCCCTGAGCCAAATCCCCCCGCGGACCCAGAAATCTGCTCTGCCCACGCAATCTCCAGGTTTACCGTCGGCTGTTGCCTTACAATTTGAACCAAATCTGCAATGTCGTTTTAATCATTTTAGAGCTATTCGAATAAAAAACTCTGATCTCGTTCAAGATACAGCGCTGCATTGTAACCGACGCATTCCGTTTGTCAGTGGAGCAAGCAACACTTACAGCAAGCAACACTGTAGCCGTTTGATGGAAAAGGTTCCGGTTCAAGTGGGTGGTTACAAACTAGCTCGCTCAAATACATGAGAAAGGACCATACCATACTGTAGCCTAGGTTTACATTTCCCTCTCTTCAAGTACTGAATTGTGTGCCATTCAAAACATTCTACAATGTTAAAAATTATATTTGAATCTCCCATCAATTGATTGAAGACCAGCCGTCCGTTAATCTATTGTAGGGCTATCGGATGTGGTTGAAAATGGCCTGTTGCCATTAATTAACAGTAAATGCCTCTGTGAGATTATCTGGGATTAGTGAATGTTAATGTAAACAGAAAGGAATCCTGATGTATAATCCATTATAGTGAATGGCACACTTTCATCTGGCAGAGGTTCAATGTCCTGACATGCCTCTATAGACTGAACTGTGTTCATGACAATGTATAGACATGGGACATATGTGAAATACGAGCTATAATGTACTGTAGTAGTTACATTGGTATCAGCAGATCTATATATATATTGTCTGCTGTAGTGCTTTAGTGCGTCCTACTGGTGCAGACATCTCATTACAAGTCAGAAACAAAATACAAATGTTGAAAAAGGCTAAATCAAGAGACTTATTTTGTGATGCTGTTGAAATGATGGGGAGCCGTGCAGGTCTACTGCAAGCGGTTTTCCGTTCACCGTCACTAGCCTCAGTAAACACAAATCCAACTGATGCACATTTTGAAATCTGCCAGGTTTGAAAATCTGGGCTCCCGAGTGGTGCAGAGGTCTAAGGCACTGCGTCTCAGTACTCGCGGTGTCACTACTGACCCTGGTTCAATTCCAGGCTGTATCACAACCTGGCCATGACTGGGAGTCCCATAGGGCGGTGCACAATTGGCCCAGCATCATCTGGGGTAGGCCGTCATTGTAAAAAATCATTTGTTCTTTATTGACTTGCCTAGTTAAATAAATAAAAATTGAAAATGTGAAGTTTTAGGGGTAAAAGTAGCACTTTTATGGTCAAGTAGCACTTGTAAATGTATCCACATGGTGGAGAAAGGATCTCAAATCAAAATCATGTGATAACACAGTTTTGTCATTCAGCAGACACTCTAATCCAGAGTGATTTACAGGAGCAATTAAGGTTAAGTGCCTTGCTCAAGGGCACATCAACAGAGTTTTCAGCTAGAACGCTCAGAAATTCAAACCAGCAAACTTCCAGTTACTGATCCAACGCTCTTAATCGCTAGGCTACCTGCCGCCCACTGTCCACAAGGGAGAGCAAGCGTCTTACATGGAAAATTACACATGAGCCTCAAAATAGTAGCCTATACTGCTTTTCTGCAATTCAACCACAGACACATTATTTGTGTGTCAAACTGTTCAGCCTCAGATATTGGACACATTACTTTCAGAAATCCTCTCCTCATGTTCTACTGAACTCTTTTCTCTCTGAATGGTAGTGAGTTCAGCTTGTTGTTTCATAATCAGGGGTTAAATAGGGACATAGCCACAGGAACTAGGGGTGCTGAGGGTGCTGCAGCACCCCCTGAAAAATCAGAATAAAAAAAAACAATCCGAATTATTTTTTTTCTCTCACAAAAGTAGTGCACTGGGGCTTTACTCGTCCTGTATCAGCGGACCGATATAGAAAGGAAAGGGAGATACCTAGTCAGTTGTCCAACTGAATGTATTCAACTGAAATGTCTCTTCCACATGTAACCTAACCCCTCTGAATCAGAGAGGTGCGGGGAGCTGCCTTAATCCACATCCACGTCTTTGGCACCCAGGGAACAGTGGGTTAACTGCCTTGCTCAGGGGCCGAACGACAAAGCCGTCTGTAGCACAGCCAAAAAATAAAATCTCGGTCCTCCATCCCATCCCCCCCGCCCGTCCCGTCCATTTTGGCTAGGGTTAGGGTGGAACTGAGATGTGGATATGAAGCTAGGGTTAGGTTTAGTAGTTATAGGTTGTGGTTGAAGCCAGGATTTGGGTTGAACCGGGATGTGGACATGAAGCTAGGGTTAGGGGACTGGGCTGATTCGTCCTTTGCAGCTGGTTCAATAGCAGTGTGTCTGTGGGTTATATGCACATCCCAAACGTAACTACCAGTGCCAGACAAAAATACAAATACTGCTGTATATGTTGGTGCATGAATACAGTAAAGCAAGAATTGGAAAAGCATTAGCCACGTGCAGGCTTTTCTCAACAGATAGAATAGAGGTAGGTTTGCCGCAATGGCTATCAAATCTGATTTGACACAACTTTTTTGTTTATAGAAGTAGAAGTAGTATAGGAGCACCAGAAAAATCCTACCTTTGGAGCACATACCTGGACTTGCCTATCCAGGCCCTTTCCTGACATTTTACATCATAGGCCACCTGGGCAAATTACAGGTTGTTAGCTAGCTAGGTAAAATGACTGGACAAGGTTTGTAAAACAAATAGTTAGCGGCCCGTGAATACAGTGCCACTGACACGGCCTGCAACGAAAACATGAGGACTCTCCTTCACTGCAGCCGAGGTGAGTAAAACATTTAAACGTGTTAACCCTTGCAAGGCTGCAGGCCCAGACGGCATCCCCAGCCGTGCCCTCAGAGCATGCGCAGACCAGCTGGCTGGTGTGTTTACGGACATATTCAATCAATCCCAATCTCAGTCTGCTGTTCCCACATGCTTCAAGAGGGCCACCATTGTTCCTGTTCCCAAGAAAGCTAAGGTAACTGAGCGAAATGACTACCGCTCCGTAGCACTCACTTCCGTCATCATGAAGTGCTTTGAGAGACTAGTCAAGGACCATATCACCTCCACCCTACCTGACACCCTAGACCCACTCCAATTTGCTTACCGCCCAAATAGGTCCACAGACGATGCAATCTCAACCACACTGCACACTGCCCTAACCCATCTGGACAAGAGGAATACCTATGTGAGAATGCTGTTCATCGACTACAGCTCGGCATTTAACCCCATAGTACCCTCCAAGCTCGTCATCAAGCTCGAGACCCTGGGTCTCGACCCTGCCCTGTGCAACTGGGTACTTGACTTCCTGACGGGCCGCCCCCAGGTGGTGAGGGTAGGCAACAACATCTCCACCCCGCTGATCCTCAAAACTGGGGCCCCACAAGGGTGCGTTCTGAGCCCTCTCCTGTACTCCCTGTTCACCCACGACTGCGTGGCCACGCACGCCTCCAACTCAATCATCAAGTTTGCGGACGACACAACAGTGTTAGGCTTGATTACCAACAACGACGAGACGGCCTACAGGGAGGAGGTGAGGGCCCTCGGAGTGTGGTGTCAGGAAAATAACCTCACACTCAACGTCAACAAAACTAAGGAGATGATTGTGGACTTCAGGAAACAGCAGAGGGAGCACCCCCCTATCCACATCGATGGAACAGTAGTGGAGAGGGTAGTAAGTTTTAAGTTCCTCGGCATACACATCACAGACAAACTGAATTGGTCCACCCACACAGACAGCATCGTGAAGAAGGCGCAGCAGCGCCTCTTCAACCTCAGGAGGCTGAAGAAATTCGGCTTGTCACCAAAAGCACTCACAAACTTCTACAGATGCACAATCGAGAGCATCCTGGCGGGCTGTATCACCGCCTGGTACGGCAACTGTTCCGCCCACAACCGTAAGGCTCTCCAGAGGGTAGTGAGGTCTGCACAACACATCACCGGGGGCAAACTACCTGCCCTCCAGGACACCTACACCACCTGATGTTACCGGAAGGCCATAAAGATCATCAAGGACAACAACCACCCAAGCCACTGCCTGTTCACCCCGCTATCATCCAGAAGGCGAGGTCAGTACAGGTGCATCAAAGCTGGGACAGAGAGACTGAAAAACAGCTTCTATCTCAAGGCCATCAGACTGTTAAACAGCAACCACTAATATTGAGTGGCTGTTGCCAACACACTGACTCAACTCCAGCCACTTTAATAATGGGAATTGATGGGAAATTATGTAAAATATATCACTATCCACTTTAAACAATGCTACCTAATATAATGTTTACATACCCTACATTATTCATCTCATATGTATACGTATATACTGTACTCTATATCATCTACTGCATCTTTATGTAATACATGTATCACTAGCCACTTTAACTATGCCACTTTGTTTACATACTCATCTCACATGTATATACTGTACTCGATACCATCTACTGTATCTTGCCTATGCTGCTCTGTACCATCACTCATTCATATATCTTTATGTACATATTCTTTATCCCCTTACACTGTGTATAAGACAGTAGTTTTGGAATTGTTAGTTAGATTACTTGTTGGTTATTACTGCATTGTCGGAACTAGAAGCACAAGAATTTCGCTACACTCGCATTAACATCTGCTAACCATGTGACAAATACAATTTGATTTGATTTAATTTAAAATGGTGACATGGTTTATAAAATTATAACATTTGACCTGTGATTCTGAGATAGAAATAAAAAAAATGCACCTCCACTAATATCATAACTTTTTAACAGTTTCGGATGGAAACGAGCAGTTCTCATTAATCATGGTTCACAGAACAGAAAACTGAAGGAGGCTTTTATATATTTAAAAAATGGTCGCCAATGGGTTCAGGGACCAATAACAATACAACACAAAACATAATGTGATTGTTAGAAATCTAACCAATAGGAGGCAATATTGAAACGTAATATAAACCTCCTTAAACCTTAAAATCCGTAAACCCTCAAGACGGTGGAGTTGAATTTCCTTTTCACACTCACAATCACAATCAGAGGTAAAATGAATGATACAATGTATAGACTTTGCTCGTCGCCCAAATATGATAAAAATGTAACAGCCAGAGCTCACCGTACAAAAAAAACAAATGTAACAACGCTTTCACCCAGTGGCACAAATATCATTTTGCCATTAAATAAACATTTTCTAGGTGCACTGGTGCCTAGAGATTATCTCAAATTCCGAGAACCTTCAACAACGTTTGTGATAAGTGCGTCGAGGCATGGATGCTTGTACAATAAGCTAAATTGTTATCGACAGGAGCAAAAGGTGAGAGAGAAAAAGACTCCCTGCATCAATACCGTGGCAGCCTTGAGGACTGTACAATCATAGTGTCTTATTCAAAGTACAGCACAGCATGTTCTGTAAAGAAAACCAAGCCAAGACTGGCAATCAAGAGAACAAGGTGATAAATCTACCACCCAAGTCAACAGAGCGGTACACATACAGTATACAGCTTGGCCCTTGGATAAGCGATTAAGTTGGCAAATGTTAAATAACCCAATTGATAGTGATGTGTCTGTGCCAGGCATTATAACAAGTAGTCCATGCTAGTTATCCAATAGCCTCATATGATGCTGCGATTAAATTGTAGCTAATTACTTTAACATAATTGAAAACTCTTCCTTTTCAGGTACACAGTGCATTCAGAAAGGATTCAGACCCCTTGACTTTTTCCACATTTTATTACGTTACAGCCTTATCCTAAAATTGATTGTGAAAAATGTTTCTCTCATCAGTCTACACACAATACCCCATAATGAGAACACAAAAACTGTTAAAAAAATACATAAATAAACTGAAATATCACATTTTCATAAGTATTCAGACCCCTTAATCAGTAGTTTGTTGAAGTACCTTTGGCAGCGACTGCATAGGGTCGTTGTCCTGTTGATAGGTGAACCTTCGCCGCAGTCTGAGGTCCTGAGCAGGTTTTCATCAAGGATCCCTCTGTACTTTGCTCCGTTCATCTTTGCCTCGATCCTGCCTAGTCTCCCAGTACCTGCCGCTGAAAAACATCCACACAGCATGATGCTGCCACCACCATGCTTCACCCTGGGATGGTGCCAGGTTTCCTCCAGACATAACGATTGGCATGTTTTGGTACCCTTCCCAGATCTGTGCCTTCGACACAATCCCGTCTCGGAGCTCTACGGACAATTCCTTCGACCTCATGGCTTGGTTTTTGCTGTGATATGCACTGTTTAACTGTGGGACCTTTTATAGACAGTTGTGTGCCATTCCAAATCATGTCCAATCAATTGAATTTACCACAGGTGGACTCCAAACAAGTTGTAGAAACATCTCAAGGATGATCAATGGAAACAGGATGCACCTGAGCTCAACTTCGAGTCTCATAGCAAAGGGTCTGAATACTTATGCAAATAAGGTGTTTCTGTTTTTTTTTTTTACTAAAATTTCTAAAAACCCGTTTTCACTTTGTCATTATGGGGTATTGTGTGTAGAATGTAACGTAACAACATTTGGAATATTCTAGGGGTCTGAATACTTTCTGAATGCACTGTATATGTATCAAATCAAATGTAAATGTAATTAATCAAATGTATAGTCACAGCTGGAGATTTGGTACAGGCAGGCATATTATGATGCATCTTTTGTAAGTAAGCAAATGTTTTCATTCATTGTAAAGTACCTGGGACAGGGAGCCCATTATAGCGTTAAAATCATGAGTTACTGCAACTAACATTAAAATGGTTACTTTGAGCAATATGAAAACTATTTCAAGGTCAGTTAAGTAAAATACAGAGAAATCACACCAAAAATTTGATTTTTAATGCTGTGGAAAACATTTTATTTGAGAATCAAATTGATATCAAAGCATTATAAGGAGTTTTTCACTTACAAAACAATATACTTGAATTTGAACAATAGTGCAGATTAGAGAAATACATTCAAGAAGGGTCATGGGTTAACTTAGCTGAATTGTTTTAGACAAACTTTTAACAACATTACAAACACATGAACTATGAACAAAAGCTCGGCAGGTTTGTGCTTTGTGACATCAGGGTATATATTAATTTACATTCAACCAATAAAACGTCTCTTTACGAAGATTAAATACAGAAATGTAAAACAAAAAAGCACTGTGCATGAAGCATATAGGATTTCTAACAATAAAAAACAACTAAATAAATAGTAATGAAATAGTACAATACACTTTTTATTTGTATTTTTTATCCCTCTTACAGAACAGTAATATATGCTGGTTCGTTTCTTTGTAAAATGTCATTTAAGACAGAGGTCTCTATGCAAGCCCTAGTCTCTACAAAAGAATGCCTATACATTGCTATATGTGCAGGCCTGAGACTCCACATGTCATTCAAGATAAACCTCTGGGAGCATTTTGTCTGATAAATCTTCAAATAACAGATCTTCGATGAGAATGTTTAAAACAATTTAAAAGCGAATGCCATACAACCATATGGCATATTTTATTGAAAATAAACACATTACTGTGCATTGTTATGTACAGTAGCTGGTTATGATAGGCATAAATAACATGTCTCTACAGGGTGTGTATGTACAGTATGCTGTACTGTTACTGACTCGACTTAATTCCATACATTTCCTTAAAGTAGTTTAGCTCATCCATGAGCTTCTTGTTCTGGGCCTCCAGCATGGTGAGGCGAGTCTCCAGACAGCGAATATACTCTCTCTTCCTCCGCCGGCACTCTTTGGCTGCCTGCCTGCAACAAGGAAAAGCAACAGGGGCACCTCATAATACTCGCTGTACTCGCGCCACAACTGGCCAGATACTGTAAAATGTTGTATGACGACAGTACGGAACATGTCTTCTAAACAAGTGGATCGGGAAAAGAGGTGTTGTTTTTTTTATATTTTGGTGTGTGAGAGCAGATGCTGGACATCGAGTCAAAGCGGATTCTCCAGGATACCCTTACAGTTATCTGTAAACTGTTACTGCGTTGCACACCCTCAAGCCATTAGCAGTCTGTGGTCATTCAACTTTGTGGCAATAGATGTCTTTAAGCGCTTTTAGTTCCTCAATGAGAGTCCTGTTTTGATTTTCGAGCACAGCCACCCGATTCTCAAGACATTTTACATATTCCTTCTTCTTTCGGCGACACTCGCGGGCAGCCTCCCTGGAAGCAACAACACACAGCCTCCGTAAAAAGACTGGTAGCTTCAGACAAAGATACCAAGGCCATACGTCCATAACAAGAAAGGCTTACATCCAGTATTTTAACAATCACTCACAGTAAGTTTCAGTCAAGACTGATAATGGTAACGAACTTAAGCAATAACACCACCAGAGTGACTAATTAGGTATTTTACAAAAATCAACATGCAGGAGACTACATTTGCCTGTGCAAAATCGTGACATAATACTACATGCAATTGCAGAGTGTAAATGTCAACAGAAAAGATTGTCTTTAGTGACAAACATTCAGGTGAAAGCACGACAAAGCACAAAAATGCACAAGCATGTCCGTGTGTGTTCTGAGGCAAATGGTGGCACTCAAAAAAGGCAGCCCAAGAATGCAGTATACAGCACATGCATGTTAATTAGTAGCATTTATGAATGAAAAAAATCTAGTTATTAGCATTTTTATGATTATTTGTTCCATCATGATTAGCCAACATTCTCATGCAGGAATCGATCATAAGGCTGTTTAGTACCCACATGAAAAAAATACTATAGTGTATACCATGGCAAGAATACTATAGTATTCACTGTAGTATTTTTGCAGACTTTATAGTAGTATTCACTGTAGTGTTTTTGGACTGTAGTATACTATAGTATTTATTGTTGTATTTTTGTGGACTGTAGTATTTAATGTCATTTGGGGGGACTGTAGTATAGTGTAGTATTCACTGTAGTGTTTTTGGACTGTAGTATACTATAGTATTTATTGTAGTATTTTTGTGGACTGTAGTATTTGGGGTGGCAGTGTAGCCTAGTGGTTAGAGCATTGGACTAGTAACCAAAAGGTTGCAAGTTCAAATCCCCGAGCTGACGAGGTACAAAATCTGTCGTTCTGCCCCTGAACAGGCAGTTAACCCACTGTTCCTAGGCCGTCATTGAAAATAAGAATTTGTTCTTAACTGACTTGCCTAGTAAAATAAAAATTTCATGTATGTTTGGGGGACTGTAGTATTTATTGTAGTGGACTGTAGTATTTAATGTATTTTTGGGGGACTGTAGTATAGTGTAGTATTTACTGTAGTGTTTTTGCGGACTCTAGCATACTGTAGCATTTACTTTAGTTTTTTTGTTTTATTATTTTTTACAAAAACGTGTGGGACTTTCTCCTTGAGGAAACCTACTGGAGAAATACTAAAAGGGTAAATGCTCCATAACCTGTAGGTATGTAACCATAGGGAACACAATACTTGGCACGGGTGGCACAAATTAGAATATGGGGGAGGGGAATTGGCAGTGTACATGCAATTTAAATACTGTAGTTTAAAAAAGGTCTTGTTTTTGTGGACTGTAGTGTTTTTGCTGACATTTCTATATTATTTACTAGTGTTTTTTGTGTGGATAATATAATATTTACGATAGTATTCTACAGTATACTACAAAAATCTATACTAAGTACTACACATGATCGAGGGATACTAGTGTGTGGTATAGTATTCTACAGTATACTACATAATTCTATAGTAAGTACTGTAGTATTCCATAGTAAACTGTAGTATTTTTTATGTGGGTGTAGACTACCTGTTCTTCATGAGGCGGAGTTGTCTCTTGCGTGTGGTCTCGTCAGCCACGTGGGGGGGGCTGTGCAGGGAGCCTGGGGAGCCAGCCATCACAACGCCCTGGGGCAGGCTGGAGGTGGGAGTGCAGATCTGGTAGCCTGACATGTCACCAGTGGAAGCTGACAGAAACACAGAAATGGGGAACACTTCTTAGAGCACTACCATTTGTATTAGCTGCTAACTTGCTGAACAGAAGGCATCCACCGCCTTAAAAGCACAGAAAGGTAAGTTGTCTAATTAATTCACAGTGACTAAAAGGTATGGAAGAATACGTCGGTGGATTACGCAATAAGGTTCTGATGTCATCCGATTCCTCTGGGTGTGAGTGGTGACGTGATAGAGGATATGATCGCTACACAGACAGGCTCTACAGAGAGCTGAACAAAATAAAATGCCTAGGAATTTTACTATTTGAATTTCAATTCAACATGATAGTTTCAATTTGTGCATAATTCCATCCAAAATCAGTCAGAGAACAAATAACATTGTTTTGTAGAAGCAAACCATTTGATGAAGCACTGAGAGTGTTATTCCCATCTCTGTGTACAGTAGCCTACTTCTCCTTAAATAAACCTTCTCTGTGCCATGGGAGCTGCCTGCATATCATCGCATATGGTGATTAATCTGGTAACGTCTTGCTCTCGCAAAAGGAACGGCCTGTAATCACAGCATGACTGGGACTGACGTCAATGTCCATCTTATTTGCCAGTTAGCATTTACATTTCCCTGCTGGGGTCCTGTTCCAGGAAAACAAGTGACATCAGTCACTGTGTGTGTGTGTGTGTGTGTGTGTGCTTTGAGTGGGCAGAGCATCGAAGCATTTCACAGAGAGGGAGAGGAGAGGGGAGGGGGGGGATGGACAGACAGAGCGCACAGGGAAACACTGAACATTTTCCAATCGTATTCAGCGTGTTGCAATCTGCTTTTTATTTCACAAGACTGATATTTCCCAGGCTGTTTTGCAGTTTTATAAAAGTCAAACCAAGACATTCAAGGATACTCATGTGAAATGACATGTAAATTCTAATGTATTTGCTTTGAGAAGAAAATAAATCCTAAGCAATACAACAACTGTGTCATATCTTAAAAACCTCAGCTCTCTGGATATCAACACATTTTCAATACCTTTATTACATCATGGTGAGTTCAATACCTTTATAGAACATTTTCTTTCTATTTTATTAGCTAATGTCTGTAGACAACTGTGATATTATCATACAATAACAATCTTCTACAGTTAATCATGAATCCAAAAAGCAGAGGCTACGCAGGCTGTACAGTACTAGTGTCGCACAAAAGGCAGAAGAGTTCCTCCACAGTTACCATTTTCTCTTCAACTTTCTCATGAAGCAAAAGATTAAAGTTAACATACCTGACTCAGTCTCATCCCCAGCAACAGCCATATCGGTTCTTAAGAGGTCCAATAGAAACCCTTTATCTCAGCTCTCTAACAGAAATGTCTCCA
Source organism: Oncorhynchus masou masou (assembly GCF_036934945.1). Taxonomy (NCBI): domain Eukaryota; kingdom Metazoa; phylum Chordata; class Actinopteri; order Salmoniformes; family Salmonidae; genus Oncorhynchus; species Oncorhynchus masou. The sequence goes on along the minus strand of NC_088241.1, from coordinate 44,772,910 downwards.
AAACCACCAGCTATGTGTGCAATCACAATTAAGGGCATTGACATCACTATGACATCATTTGCCTCCTGATGTCAATGATGACATGCATTGCTATGAGTCCTCCCCCTACACTGGTATGTACCCCGTATTGTTTTTTTTTTCTTGGTCCGACAAAAGGTTTGAGTTGCTTCTCAAATGTCTTCATATTAACCATGTTTTTCAAGATTATTTGTACAGCTTTTTAAAACTTTAGTGTTTTATATAACTCACATTCAATACCCAAACATAAACAACTGACAAAAACACATGACATCACTCTACTTAACACTATTTAAATACTTAATAAACTGCTATAAACATAATTTCTGTACAATGTGATTTCTATGTAATGCTCAAATTCTGACATTCCAGTTGAGTGACTTTTCTCACTTAACTTGAAGTGTCCAAGCTTTAATAATTTAATACATTTTAAAAGCGCTTTTCATTATACAGAATCATCTCTAAGTGCATAAAATCTAGATTTCTTTTTTACCAAATAGAAAAAGAAATGGACACAACTAGACAGGGCAACTGACACAAAGAACCCAGCTGACACTATAAGAGACAAGGACACCAAGGAATGCAGCTATCAACAGAAAGCCTTCCTAAAAGAGAAAGGTCTTCAGGCCCGTTTTAAAAAGGAGCCCAGAGTCTGTTGTGCTTTCAGGTGGTCCGGGAGTGCATTCCAGAGGTTTGGGGCGGTCGAGCAGAATGCCCGATCCCCCAAGGAGCGGAACTTGGTCCTGGGGGGTGTGGGAGAGCAGAATATTGCTTGACCTGAGGGTGCGGGTGGGGTTATGGAGGGAGAAAGGTTCTTTGAGATAAAAAGGGGCACTGCCATGAGTACACTGGAAAGACTGATTTTCCTGAGTTTTATTTATTTATTTATATATATGTTATATCTTTATGTTTGAAGCCGAATACTTTCGCAAGGCACTGTGTGTATATATATATATATATATATATATATATATATATATATACACACACACACACAGTGCCTTGCGAAAGTATTCGGCTTCAAACATAAATCATGAAGTGGAACGACATTTATTGGATATTTCAAACTTTTTTAACAAATCAAAAACTGATAAATTGGGCAAAAAGGTGGCGCTACAAAAAAATACAGTGTTATATCTTTATGTTCGAAGCCTGAAATGTGGCAAAAGGTCGCAAAGTTCAAGGGGGCCGAATACTTTCGCAAGGCACTGTGTATATATATATTTCCACACAGTGAGGTTGGAATAATACTGTGAAAATTATGATAATGCCCTTTTTGGGGCAGCAGGTAGCCTCGTGGTTAGAGCGTTGAGCCGGTAACCGAAAGGTCGCTGGATCAAATCCCGAGCTGACAAGGTAAAAAAATATCTGTCGTTCTGCCCCTGGACAAGGCAGTTAACATACTGTTCCCCGAAGGCCGTCATTGTAAAATAAGAATTTGTTCTTCACTGACTTGCCTCGTTAAATAAAGGTTAAATTTAAAAAATGAAATAAAATTTGTGTAAGGGCTGTTTGAAAAGACTGCCTGAAATTTCTGTCTTCCATGTTGACATGTCTTCACCATACGGAAAATGAGTCATTATGAAAGAGTTCCAAACCACTGACAATAACTGCTCATTTTCAGTTTTCCCTGAGGACGGGCTATTGGTAATGGCTGGAGCGGAATAGTGGAATGGTATCAAACACATCAAACCCACAGATTAAATGGAATTCAATTTAATCTGTTCCAGCCATCCTCCCCTCAGCAGCCTCCACTGGACCCCTCCCACACAGTCCTAGCACAATTCTTGCTTGAGAAGCCATTTCAATTCTTGCAAAGGTTTATAATTTTTTAAATTGTTGATAATCACAGCAAGGTAATTAATTGCTAGAAATGATTTGATATAGAGATAGAAAACATCTGCATTGGACCTTCAACAACAGCTGGTTAGTGTTTTCCCTGGTATGTTTTTGCAGTATGGGCAAGGGTCGTAGAGGCCTACAATTCTTTGGGGTTGCACGGCTGTGATTTGGGTTGAACGATTGTAAGAGGATCAGTTACGGGGGCAAAAAAGTATTTAGTCAGCCACTAATTGTGCAAGTTCTCCCACTTAAAAATATGAGAGGACTGTAATTTTCATCATAGGTACACAAACTATGACAGACAAAATTAGAATTTGTTTTCCAGAAAATCACATTGTGGGATTTTTAATGAATTTATTTGCAAATTATGGTGGAAAATAAGTATTTGGTCAAATACAAACAAGCAAGAATTCTGGCTCTCACAGACCTGTAACTTCTTCTTTGAGAGGCTCCTCTGTCCTCCACTCGTTACCTGTATTAATGGCACCTGTTTGAACTTGTTATCAGTATAAAAGACACCTGTCCACAACCTCAAACAGTCACACTCCAAACTCCACTATGGCCAAGACCAAAGAGCTGTCAAAGGACACCAGAAACAAAATTGTAGACCTGCACCAGGCTGGGAAGACTGAATCTGCAATAGGTAAGCAGCTTGGTTTGAAGAAATCAACTGTGGGAGCAATTATTAGGAAATGGAAGACATACAAGACCACTGATAATCTCCCTCGATCTGGGGCTCCACGCAAGATCTCACCCCGTGAGGTCAAAATGATCACAAGAACAGTGAGCAATAATCCCAGAACCACACGGGGGAGACCTAGTGAATGACCTGCAGAGAGCTGGGACCAAAGTAGCAAAGCCTACCATCAGTAACACACTACACCTCCAGGTACTCAAATCCTGCAGTGCCAGACGTGCCCCCCTGCTTAAGCCAGTACATGTCCAGGCCCGTCTGAAGTTTGCTAGAGCATTTGGATGAACCAGAAAAAGATTGGGAGAATGTCATATGGTCAGATGAAACCAAAATATAACTTTCTGGTAAAAACTCAACTCGTCGTGTTTGGAGGACAAAGAAAGCTGAGTTGCATCCAAAGAACACCATACCTACTGTGAAGCATGGTGGTGGAAACATCATGCTTTGGGGCTGTTTTTCTCCTAAGGACCAGGACGACTGATCCGTGTAAAGGAAAGAATGAATGGGGCCATGTAGTATCGTGAGATTTTGAGTGAAAACCTCCTTCCATCAGCAAGGGCATTGAAGATGAAACGTGGCTGGGTCTTTCAGCATGACAATGATCCCAAACACACCGCCCGGGCAACGAAGGAGGGGCTTCGTAAGAAGCATTTCAAGGTCCTGGAGTGGCCTAGCCAGTCTCCAGATCTCAACCCCATAGAAAATCTTTGGAGGGAGTTGAAAGTCCGTGTTGCCCAGCAACAGCCCCAAAACATCACTGCTCTAGAGGAGATCTGCATGGAGGAATGGGCCGAAATACCAGCAATACTGTGTGAAAACCTTGTGAAGACTTACAGAAAATGTTTGACCTCTGTCATTGCCAACAAAGGGTATATAACAAAGTATTGAGATAAACTTTTGTTATTGACCAAATACTTATTTTCCACCATCATTTGCAAATAAATTCATAAAAAATCCTACAATGTGATTTTCTGGATTTTTTTTCTCATTTTGTCTGTCATAGTTTAAGTGTACCTATGATGAAAATTACAGGCCTCTCATCTTTTTAAGTGGGAGAACTTGCACAATTGGTGGCTGACTAAATCCTTTTTTTGCCCCACTGTATGCTACCAGCTTATACGAAGTCACTTCTTCTAAACCTGAAAAGGGACAACTTCTAAATGTTATGCGGCGAAACCAGCCAAATACACTTAGTGTACAAAACATTAACACCTGCTCTTTCCATGACAGACTGACCAGGTGAAAGCTATGATCCCTAGGTGTCACTTGTTAAATCCACTTCAATCAGTGTAGTTGCAGGGGCGGTTTGCGTCAAGAAATGCTACACTGCTGGGTTTTAAACGCTCAACAGTTTCCCATGTTTATCGAAGGTGATGCACCACCCAAAGGACATCTAGCCAACTTGACAACTATGGGAAGCATTGGAGTCAACATGGGCCAGCATTCCTGTGGAACGCTTTTCACACCTTGTAGAGTCTGAGGGCTAAATGGTTGGGGTGCAACTCAATATTAGGAAGGTGTTCTTAATGTTTTGTACACTCAGTGTATATCCAAATCAAACTTTAGTAACCACATTGTGAGCCTGTTACAATACATCAACCATGACGAATTTCACGAATATCCACGTTGTTAGATTTGTTGAATGTTTGCCAATCCAGCGTCCTTCTATCCCCCACGGTCTGCGTTGCAATGACCTCTTTAACGGCACCTACGCAGTCAATCCACAGCCTTAGGCATGTTGTAAATGAAACAAGCACTGATATTGTATCATACAACAGCACGCTCAGCTTACCAAGAAAACAAAAATGTATACATTTATGGTCTGTTGACATATATTTTAGAGGCTATTTATACAGAAAATTTGTATTACAACCCATATAAAATGTATTTATGATTATTTGACAATATTTTAAAGTTGACAAAAAATATTTATAAAACACAATTTCTGATATATCATGCCTTTGTTATATTTTTCTTGCATAAGTAAAAATCAAGATTATGCCTCTAGTGCCATTCATTCGAATTATATAGACTGGTTTGGATTTCTCCATGACCAATATGGCTGCCATTTTCACCCCATTCTGGATCTTCAAAGGTTTATGACATAGCCCTTCTAGTAATTTAATAGGATTCTTTTTTATCATTTTTATAAGCTGACCAACTAAATAGGTCAACTATTCTACTATGGAGTTGTCTGATTTTGCTGTTGATTACTCGTATTGTTGGTTGAGAAAATAAAATGTGGACAACAATTTATGAGATATCGTTGTAGGCAAAATTTGCATAACCAATGGTACTGGGGCTCATCCCCACCTGTCTCTCGTTTGGATCATAGGTGCCGTTCTCAACCCAGGCGGGCTCCGGCCCAATTTAACCCCTGCTAATAATCCAATCTAATCCAATTGATGGCAGACCTTGATGGTGAGGGTCTAGAGCATTTACCTTTTACCATCCCCTTGTTGCCTTGCATATAGAACTGCTGAGTGCCATCTCCTGACTGTTGGGAATACTGGACGATGGCTGCAGCAGACTGGGAGTTTCCAGAGTTGGACATGGTCAGAGGCTGCAAGGCCTGTAGTCCCCTAGGTAGAGCACTGGTCAGCTGGATGGCACCATCCTGAGTAAAAGCAACTGAGGACAACAAACGAATAGGGGTTAAATGGACCCAGGGCCTGCATTTACCCCATAGGTAATGATTGGCCCAATGAGTTAAATACAGATCGGCAACTATCTGCTTCAGCTTATTTATTCATAGCCAGTGACTACACTGCATCAGTTGGGCTAAATAAGCCAGTGACTACGCTGCATCAGTTGGGCTACTAAAGGTGATCATGCTTATTGCTAAATAGCACACCTCCCTGATAATATGGACCAATATGTTATTGTGTATCTTTGTCCACAACAGTTGTTGCGCAATCTCTAATATTAAGGACGTCTCTAGGTTCTGGTTGCCCGAGTTAGAATACCTCATGATAAACTGTAGACCACACTATTTACCAAGAGTTTTCATCTATATTTTTCGTAGCTGTCTATTTACCACCACCTCTACTCTACATACGAGACGCATACAAAGCTCTCCCTCGCCCTCCATTTGAAAAATCTGACCATAACTCCATCCTCTTAATTCCTGTTCACAAGAAAAACTCAAACATGAAGTACCAGCGATGCAATCAATAGGTAAGTCTTCTGATGAAGTTACAGAACTGTTTCACTAGCACAGGTTGGAATTTGTTCCGTGATTCATCTGATGGCATTGAGGATTTTCCGCATCAGTCACTGGCTTCATTAATAAAGCCCAGTTTCCACTGGCACTTAAAGGGAGGGCCAATTAGGGCCAAATTCCAGCTGGGTCGAGGAAAACCCGGGCCAACGCAGCCCAGTTTCACAACTGGTGCCAGCTCAAATGAAATTTGGGCTGGTGATACCATTTCTATTGAACCACCAAGCTGATCACTGCTGAATGCTGACAAAGTTTAGCTAGCTCATCTGAGCTTGTTGCTGTTAGTTAGAACATGGACAAACAGTACTGCAGTAGTCAGACATGACACAAATTACCAACATAGCTGGATCCATTCATTTTTGCACTACACAATATAATTGTATGAGAACAGTCAGCCCTCGAATGCTAGCTACCTAACGTTAGCATGCAAATCAAAGTTGAAACAAGCTAGTTAGCTAACGTGAGCTAGCAGGAATTTTAGCTGGCCAGGTCATATTAAAAGCTAGGTAGCTACATCATACTGTATTAAACCTGCCATTTGGTTTGCTTGGTTAACTAGCTAGCTAACAGCCAATGCCATGGCAAGCAATATAGAAATTAAGCTAGCTAGCTAGCTAGCCTGTTGTGCTAGCGACAACGCTAAACTTTTACCGACTTCAACGTGCCAATGGAAACGGGGCTTGAGTGCATGGACGACATAGTCCACACAGTGACCATACAAACATATCCTAACCAGAAGCCATGGATTACAGGCAACATCCACGCTAGGCTAAAGACTAGAGCTGCCGCTTTCAAGGAGCAGAACACAAATCCAGACGCTTATAAGAAAATCCTGCTACGGTGTCCGACGAACCATCAAACAGGCAAAGTGTCAATACAGGACTTAGATCAGATACTACTACACCGGCTCTGATGTTTTGTCGGATATGGCCGGGCTTGCAAACTGTCATGGATTACAAAAGGGAAACCCAGACACGAGCTGCCAAGTGATGCGAGCCTAACAGACTAGCTAAATGCCTTCTATACTTGCATCAAGGCAAGCAACACCGAAACATGCATATGAGAGCACCAGCTGTTCCGGACAACTGTGTGATCACGCTCTCTGTAGCAGATTTGAGTAAGACCTTTAAAAACAGGTTAACATTGAGACACATTACAAGAACACGTACTTGGAGCATGTGATGACCCAACAACAAGTGTCTTCACTGACATTTTCAACCTCTCTCTGACCCATGTTTCAAGCAGACCACCATAGTCCCTGTACCCAAGAAGGCCAAGGTAACCTGTCTAAATGACTAGGTTGTGTTATTATTGTGTAGCACTCACATCAGTAGCCATGAAATGCTTTGAAAGGCTGCACATCAAAACCATCATCGCAGACACCCTAGACCCACTCCAATTCACATACTGCCCCAACAGACCCACAGATGACACAATCTCTATTGCACTCTACACTACCCTTTCCCAAGTGGACAAAATGAACACCTACGTGAGAATGCTGTTCATTGACTACAGTTCAGCACTCAACACGATAGTGCACTCCAAGCTCATCAATAAGCTAAGCACCCTGGGATTAAACACCTCACTCTGCAATTGGATACTGGACTTCGAAGGTCAACTGCAGGTGGTGATTATAGGCAACAACACATCCACTACGCTGCCCCTCAACATGGGGGGCCCTCAGGGGTGTGTGCTTAGCCCCCTCCCTGTACTCCCTGTTCACCCACGACTACATGGCCGCACACAACTCCAACATCATCATTAAGTTTGCTGACGACATGACGGTGGTAGGCCTGATCACCGATGACGATGAGACAGCCTACAGGGAGGAGGTCAGAGACCTGCTAGTGTGGTGCCAGGACAACAACCTCTCCCTTAACGTCAGCTGATTGTGGACTACAGGAAACGGAGGGCCGAGTTCTCCCCATTCACATCGACAGGGCTATAGTTGAGACGATCGGTCGAGAGCTTCAAGTTCTTCAGTTTCCATATCACTAAAGACCTATTATGGTCCAAACGGTACTGGACCACCAAGTCTGGGACCAAAAGGCTCCTGAACAGCTTCTACAGTGCCTTGCGAAAGTATTCGGCCCCCTTGAACTTTGCGACCTTTTGCCACATTTCAGGCTTCAAACATAACGATATAAAACTGTATTTTTTTTGTGAAGAATCAACAACAAGTGGGACACAATTATGAAGTGGAACAACATTTATTGGATATTTCACACTTTAACAAATCAAAAACTGAAAAATTGGGCGTGCAAAATAATTCAGCCCCTTTACTTTCAGTGCAGCAAACTCTCTCCAGAAGTTCAGTGAGGATCTCTGAATGATCCAATGTTGACCTAAATGACTAATGATGATAAATACAATCCACCTGTGTGTAATCAAGTCTCCGTATAAATGCACCTGCACTGTGATAGTCTCAGAGGTCCGTTAAAAGCGCAGAGAGCATCATCAAGAACAAGGAACACACCAGGCAGGTCCGAGATACTCTGGAGACACCCTGGACCCAAACTGTTACAGACCTATATCCATTCTGCCTTGCCTATCTAAGGTCTTCGAAAGCCGAGTCAACAAACAGGTCACTGACCATCTCGAATCCCACCGTACCTTCTCCGCTATGCAATCTGGTTTCCGAGCCGGTCACGGGTGCACCTCAGCCACACTCAAGGTACTAAACGACATCATAACCGCCATCGATAAAATACAGTACTGTGCAGCCGTCTTCATCGACCTTGCCAAGGCTTTCGACTCCGTCAATCACCATATTCTTATCGGCAGACTCAGTAGCCTCGGTTTTTCGGATGACTGCCTTGCCTGGTTCACCAATTACTTTGCAGACAGAGTTCAGTGTGTCAAATCGGAGGGCATGCTGTCCGGTCCTCTGGCAGTCTCTATGGGGGTGCCACAGGGTTCAATTCTCGGGCCGACTCTTTTCTCTGTATATATCAATGATGTTGCTCTTGCTGCGGGCGATTCCCTGATCCACCTCTACGCAGACGACACCATTCTATATACTTTCGGCCCGTCATTGGACACTGTGCTATCTAACCTCCAAACGAGCTTCAATACCATAAAACACTCCTTCCGTGGCCTCCAACTGCTCTTAAACGCTAGTAAAACCAAATGCATGCTTTTCAACCGATCGCTGCCTGCACCCGCATGCCCGACTAGCATCACCACACTGGATGGTTCCGACCTTGAATATGTGGACACCTATAAGTACCTAGGTGTCTGGCTAGACTGCAAACTCTCCTTCCAGACCCATATCAAACATCTCCAATCGAAAATCAAAAGTTGGCTTTCTATTCCGTAACAAAGCCTCCTTCACTCACGCTGCCAAGCTTACCCTAGTAAAACTGACTATCCTACCGATCCTCGACTTCGGCGATGTCATCTACAAAATTGCTTCCAACACTCTTCTCAGCAAACTGGATGCAGTTTATCACAGTGCCATCCGTTTTGTCACTAAAGCACCTTATACTACCCACCACTGCGACTTGTATGCTCTAGTCGGCTGGCCCTCGCTACATATTCGTCGCAAGACCCACTGGCTCCAGGTCGTCTACAAGGCCATGCTAGGTAAAGCTCCGCCTTATCTCAGTTCACTGGTCACGATGGCAACACCCATCCGTAGCACGCGCTCCAGCAGGTGTATCTCACTGATCATCCCTAAAGCCAACACCTCATTCGGCCGCCTTTCGTTCCAGTACTCTGCTGCCTGTGACTGGAACGAATTGCAAAAATCGCTGAAGTTGGAGACCTTTATCTCCCTCACCAACTTCAAACATCAGCTATCTGAGCAGCTAACCGATCGCTGCAGCTGTACATAATCTATTGGTAAATAGCCCACCCATTTTCACCTACCTCATCCCCACAGTTTTTATTTACTTTTCTGCTCTTTTGCACACCAATATCTCTACCTGTACATGATCATTTATCAATCCAGTGTTAATCTGCAATATTGTAATTATTCGCCTACCTCCTCATGCCTTTTGCACACATTGTATATAGACTCCCCTTTTTTTCCCTACTGTGTTATTGACTTGTTAATTGTTTACTCCATGTGTAACTCTGTGTTGTCTGTTCACACTGCTATGCTTTATCTTGGCCAGGTCGCAGTTGTAAATGAGAACTTGTTCTCAACTAGCCTACCTGGTTAAATAAAGGTGAAATAAAAAAAAATAAAAAAAAGCGGAACTTGGTCCTGGGGGGTGTGGGAGAGCAGAATATTGCTTGACCTGAGGGTGCGGGTGGGGTTATGGAGGGAGAAAGGTTCTTTGAGATAAAAAGGGGCACTGCCATGAGTACACTGGAAAGACTGTGATTTTCCTGAGATATATATATATATATATACACACAGTGCCTTGGGAAAGTATTCGGCCCCCTTGAACTTTGCGACCTTTTGCCACATTTCAGGCTTCAAACATAAAGATATAAAACTGTATTTTTTTGTGAAGAATCAACAACAAGTGGGACACAATCATGAAGTGGAACGACATTTATTGGATATTTCAAACTTTTTTAACAAATCAAAAACTGAAAAATTGGGGGTGCAAAATTATTCAGCCCCTTTACTTTCAGTGCAGCAAACTCTCTCCAGAAGTTCAGTGAGGATCTCTGAATGATCCAATGTTGACCTAAATGACTAATGATGATAAATACAATCCACCTGTGTGTAATCAAGTCTCCGTATAAATGCACCTGCACTGTGATAGTCTCAGAGGTCCGTTAAAAGCGCAGAGAGCATCATGAAGAACAAGGAACACACCAGGCAGATCCGAGATACTGTTGTGAAGAAGTTTAAAGCCGGATTTGGATACAAAAAGATTTCCCAAGCTTTAAACATCCCAAGGAGCACTGTGCAAGCGATAATATTGAAATGGAAGGAGTATCAGACCACTGCAAATCTACCAAGACCTGGCCGTCCCTCTAAACTTTCAGCTCATACAAGGAGAAGACTGATCAGAGATGCAGCCAAGAGGCCCATGATCACTCTGGATGAACTGCAGAGATCTACAGCTGAGGTGGGAGACTCTGTCCATAGGACAACAATCAGTCGTATATTGCACAAATCTGGCCTTTATGGAAGAGTGGCAAGAAGAAAGCCAATATTCTTAAAGATATCCATAAAAAGTGTTGTTTAAAGTTTGCCACAAGCCACCTGGGAGACACACCAAACATGTGGAAGAAGGTGCTCTGGTCAGATGAAACCAAAATTGAACTTTTTGGCAACAATGCAAAACGTTATGTTTGGCGTAAATGCAACACAGCTCATCAACCACAACACACCATCCCCACTGTCAAACATGGTGGTGGCAGCATCATGGTTTGGGCCTGCTTTTCTTCGGCAGGGACAGGGAAGATGGTTAAAATTGATGGGAAGATGGATGGAGCCAAATACAGGACCATTCTGGAAGAAAACTTGATGGAGTCTGCAAAAGACCTGAGACTGGGACGGAGATTTGTCTTCCAACAAGACAATGATCCAAAACATAAAGCAAAATCTACAATGGAATGGTTCAAAAAGAAACATATCCAGGTGTTAGAATGGCCAAGTCAAAGTCCAGACCTGAATCCAATCGAGAATCTGTGGAAAGAACTGAAAACTGTTCACAAATGCTCTCCATCCAACCTTACTGAGCTCAAGCTGTTTTGCAAGGAGGAATGGGAAAAAAATTCAGTCTCTCAATGTGCAAAACTGATAGAGACATACCCCAAGCGACTTACAGCTGTAATCACAGCAAAAGGTGGCGCTACAAAGTATTAACTTAAGGGGGCTGAATAATTTTGCACGCCCAATTTTTCAGTTTTTGATTTGTTAAAAAAGTTTGAAATATCCAATAAATGTCGTTCCACTTCATGATTGTGTCCCACTTGTTGTTGATTCATCACAAAAAAAAATAGTTTTATATCTTTATGTTTGAAGCCTGAAATGTGGCAAAAGGTCGCAAAGTTCAAGGGGGCCGAATACTTTAGCAAGGCACTGTACCTCAATGCCATAAGACTGCTGAACAGTTAATTAAACGACTACCCGGATTTTCTGCTTTTCACCCCCTTCCTACATGTACTTCAATCAATCACCTAATCAAACCTACATGTACATACAGTATTACCTTAATCATTTGGGGTGGCAGGTAGCCTAGTGGTTAGAGTGTTGGACTTGTAATGGAAAGGTTGCAAGATCGGATCCCTGAGCTGCCCCTGAACAAGGCAGTTGACCCACTGTTCCTATGCAGTCATTGAAAATAAGAATTTGTTCTTAACGGACTTGCCTAGTTAAATAAAAAGGTACAAAAATATAAAATGTATCACCCCAACTACCTCATACACTGTTCTGGTACTCCTTGTATATAGCCTCTTTATTGTGTTACTATTTTATTTTTATCTATTTGTTCATTTTCTTACTTTTAACTGCATTGTTGGGAATGTGCTCTTCATAAGTAAGTAAGCATTTCACGGTAAAGTCTACACTTGTTTTATTTGGTACATGTGACATTTCATTTGATATGGACCAATATGTTGCTGGGCTTAATTATGGAGGGGGAAATTATATTTGTCAGCATATTATAATTTTTTTCATTCATTTTGGAGTAGAATGTCATTATAGAAAGTCACCAGAACTTCTACATTTACATTTTCATTTTTTGGGGCCTCATGACCTTTGCCACCACTGATAAATATATCCAGGGGGAAAAATTAAACAATCATTGATTTGTTTTGTTGTTAAAGCTTGGACACTTCAAGTTAAGTGAAAATGTTATGCCTACGTGTTTAAAAATGAAAAGGCACTAGACAGGAATATCATAATTTGAGCATTACACAGACGTCCCATGCGATTTGGTTATGCAGAAATAGTGTAAACAGCTGCCAATTACATCAGTTTATTAATTAAGAGTGTGTAGTATGCGGTCTTGTCCTTTCACATAACCAAATCAACTATGGACTATCAGAGACTGAGATGTGTCAAATACATCTGGATTTTTAAATAAACATATTTATTTTTGAAACACATGTCCCTTCCAGTGAGACTTACTGAACTGGCCATGGTTTGTCTGATAAATAGAGGCTGGCATGCCGGGCCCTGGTGGGACACTGCAAGGCGCTACCTCTTCTTTTATCTCTTCAACTTTTGGACCTGCTGGATCTGAAGACACTTTTCTGGGGAGAAAAACACATTTGCAAAGATGACTGTGAAATAAATGTATTGCAGCTCTATTATTCTACACTTTAATTTAAAGTAATACCTGTATGCCTGTCTTCTGGAGGGAAGCTCTCTCCTGTTGTGTGCATTAGAAACATCTTCATTTGAGTTTCTGTCCTCGGATTTTGCTCTCCTTGTTGCTACCTGGGAAATGAAATCTCCCATTAACAGTTGATCTGTCTGGCTTATATGCAAGGCAACAGCATCACAGTCATCTGGAGACTATGCTTAGGGATGATGGACATATGCAGATCATAGCACTTTGAGGAAGGTCATTCTCCATTTTAAATACCTGTGCTAGTGATGATAGCGAACCACCGCTGCCCTGCTCCTGCATTTGACAGGCATTGCTTGCCATGATAATCGTCCTATAAAAAACAAAAAGGTGGGCAAATTAATGATTGGCTAATTCACGTTAGTCGTCATACTACTACCTCTGCCAATTGCTAACGTTACTGTGTTGGAACAAAACCCTGCACTGTGCTACTGCACATCCTGGCTGTGGGTCACCAATGCCAGAACACTGTGTGCCTAAGCGTAACTACATTAACTCTTGTCTTGACTCATAACTCTTGCCTTGACTGGGTGCTAGCAAGGTTCACAATAGTCAACCATATTGTTTCCACTTTCAAGCTATCCTGTCCGTTTGCATGCTCAATGTGGTGGTGGCAGCTAAAGCTAGCAACCTAGCGTTACAGTTAGGCCACTGGATGTTACATTATTAGATTGGTACAGTCGCTAGCTAAGTAACAAGCTGAATAAGCAGTCGTTAGCTACTTACTAACTTAGCTAGCCGGGTAGTATCGTTTTTTTCTCTCGCTAACTTACCAATAGCGAATGCGGCCACTGATTAACGTTAAATCACTGATTACGCCTCGAATGGATGGTCTGAGAACCAACGCACACGTAACACCACGTCAGCTCCGATGCAGCTGAAATCTGCGAAGAACTCAATGGCATCCAAACCAAATTCGAAAACTACTGCGAATATAAATGACTTTAGCTGGCTGTGAACTGAGTCTAGGTGCGTTGTTGGCTAATGTGTGGCTAAATACCTCAAAATTAAGATCAACAAATATCGCTATCAATTAGAGTTCAATGGACATTTTAACCGTATTTATTTAAAAATCATAATAGATCGTACGCTCGCGATGCGTATAATTTAAAGTGTTTTTGATTGGACAGAGCTAACTTTCTTCTTGGAACGTTGAACTGCTGCCGCCAAATCCCCACCCCAGTCAAAATGCACACCCGATCTACCCTGTAACACCCATTCACATGGTCCAGATCTTGAGATTTGTCTGATCCGGAAGGCTCATCGCCATTCAGGTCTGTGTTACTTTGTCCATAGCTACTGTAGCTTAGCCTACTACTTGTAGCGGAGTATCGATCGAATAAAAGTGAGTGGCGAGCGACATCTGGTGGTTTTAGGTCAGTAAATCGACCGCTTTGGCTACAGACAGACTTCCCACCAACACAACACTACCAAATATTTGTATAAGTATCTATGAGAGATTGTTACATGAGATTACAATTTATATCTAACTTTGAAACTAAAGTACATATAATGTCATTCAGTCTAATTGTAATTGAATGTTGTTTATGTGCTAAGATTACTTTATGTTAATTTTCAACATTTTGGGCAGACAGGTCCTAAATTGTAGATGCATCTCTGGATCTCCTTATTTAATAAAGATCTGCCTCTAGGCAAATACATTACATTGACACAGTGTAAAATCAAATATATGTGTATTTCGTGTAAATGTAATATGATATGAATATAACCTAAATAATGAATTAAGCAATGAATACAGTCACAGGTAAATGGCGCTGTTTCCGTGACACAGCACTGCCTCACGTTCCTTATTGCTTTTATAAAACTGTTACCAACATATTAAAATAACAATGAATTACATATTTTCATTAAAAGTTATTTTGATGAGTCAATTCATACAATTTCATTCTTCCACCAGAAAATATAGTCCGGACAAAAATCTGGTTGTTTGTTCTTTTGGTCATGTTACTACAGACGCGAAGGCAGTCATGAATTATTTTTGCTTCGTTGCTATGCAAAAGGCTTTGTCACAGATAGAACCATGAGTCTGATATTTCAACGGATGTATATATGTGAAGCATCCGGTTGGCGTTTCCACTCACTATCAAATATGGTGATGAGAGGAAGCTTAGTGGCCGGCAGTGGGAGAAGATGGATTTTGGCCGACATTCTGCAAATTTTCTCATCGATGAAACATTTGATCTCCAATTTTCATGTTTCCAAAACCAGGATCTGTACTAAACAAAGTGGACTGCGTTTTGTAGACTTTACCCTTTGAAAAAGTTTCCAAAACATTATGCAAATAAATGCTAGAACGAATCAATCTAACTAGGCTCTGCCAACCTCCTTGCTTGTTCTGCCCACTATTATGAATTTGCTCCCATTGGAAACGACAGGCTCTGGTCTATCTTGGGTTAGTTGTCAGTTTTATTTGGACTGGTCGTCCATTCAAAACAAAATGGTTGCTATGCAGGCTGGATAAAGTTATTGTCACTCGCAAGCTAGTCACGTCAAACAATGAACCTGGAATGACAGTACACTAGCTACATTTTAGTTTGTTTTAGATTTTTTCTATTGACAATTACTTGACTATTTCCATGATAGTGACGTTGTTGCGTGATGGCTCAGAAAAAGTTGTCTTGTCTCTGGGCACTGTTCACTCTATGTATGGTACTAAGCGATATTAACCCCGGCTGTACCAAACTAAATGTTGGACTGGAAGCAAGGGGAAATTATGTGCGAGTTGAGATCAATACAAAAGATGATTCTGACAAACAACATGAACAGGATATTCTCATTGAAGGCGCAGTGATAATTTTCAGATGGAACTGTTAGCAAGCATAGGTGTGTATTTGATGACCAATAGAGCACGGCTTGGAACGCTGCTCGTCCAATCAGCATCCAGGAGCGGAACAACAAGTTTTATACAGTAATACAGTTTGACACAGTCAATATTCAAGACCACTTGAATGACACACAACTTTTTAAGTAGACTGGTTCTTAACTCTTCCAATCATACGAATAATAGCCTACCGTATATATTTTAGTATTTATACTTCACATCTTGCATTTGTACATCTGAAGAAATGTACATTAGTTTTCATACGCATTCATAAACGACTTTTTGCTCTACCTTACAGCTCCCTAACGGGTACCCGTAGATTGTGCCGACACCATTACAAAATAGGGATGTTCTTGCCTTAAAATCTATTTTTTTTTGTAAGTGTTTGACTCGACGCCCCCTGTAATTGTGACTTATTAGATATACATGTTTTCATTGTGCACGATACACATTTACCTTCTCTGATATTATTCTATTAAATGCAAATAATTACTACTCCAATACAGTACACCCTACAGCTGATACAATGGTATTTTCCATAAGGTAGGGTAATGGAGAGCTGTAGCTAAGCGAAAGCGATCAAGCCTGTGACAGTGAAGAAACTTGACTTTAATAACACATATATTAGTTAGAGGTATGTATATATTGGAAATCTTCACGTAACCTTGTTGACATGTTTCTGTAAACCATGATACTGTGATGTAGCGTGTTGTCAGTGCAAATGTATTGAAGTCGCAGCTAGCTAGCTAACGTTAGGAAGCTACCCAAAATCGGTCGCTCGTTAGAAGTGCCAAGCTTTAACTGGATCTCTAAGCTAGCAGCTAGCAGTTATACCTAGCTAGATATTTTGGTGCTTCTTCCTAGCTACATGGTTGGTTAGTAAATTTAAGACATTGTTCGAGAAAAAATGACTGTTTGTAACTTCAATGAGTAGCTAAATAAGTGAAATAGCTATGGCTTTAACATGTAGCAACATTCTCCGAAAGTGACAAGCTAGCTTGAATGACGAATGGATAGCTACAAGCTAGCTAGCCAGGCCTAAAAAAAGTATTGCGGGATATCTAAGGTGAGCATTAAACTCCTCTTGCTACCTGTGACAGTTCAACTCATGTCATGAATGACTGAATATTGTTAGCATATAGCATCGCTGATGTAGTTAGCTAGCAACGTTGGGTAACATGATTACTGATTATTTTAGCGAAATGTTTTGTTTACAGTGTGTCAATTAGTTTTCTAGTAACAGCCCGTGAATTTGGTGCAACAGTCGAGTTTATTCCCTTTTTAACGTTCGCTATTAATATTACATTTCGTTGATTGTTTGAATGTTGAGGTGTAACGTTAATGCAATGTAGGGCTAAATCGACATTTGTGTTATTGAGCTGATGCAGTTTAATATTTAAATATTTTCCCTGCAAATTTGTACATGACACATTTGTGATATGGCTTTTAGTTTAAGTTGTTACATTAACTGTAATTTCTTCAATTAATGTCATTAACCTTATCACAACACAATGTTTGAGATTGTAATTGCAAACAGTACTTCAAATCAGAGTTAATATCATTATGCTTCAGGCAGATCAGTAGATGATCTGTATTTCCAAGTATTGTTTAATTATTGATACATATTATGTAACAGTTTATCCAGTCAGAAGAGGAAGAAAAACATTCATATTCGCAGTCTGATGTTGAACTAATTAAAATTGGAGTGTATATTAACTGATTCGACAACAATACATTATTCATCTGCTCTATTAATTCTCAAATAGTTTTCTCCAATATTACAGTGCTGTGCAATCACACCAATGACTGTTATTTCCCCCTCTTTATCTCAGCCTGAAGAAGAAGCCATACGATGTCCTTGAAGCCGCGGGTGGTGGACTTTGATGAAACATGGAACAAGCTACTGACGACAATCAAGGCGGTGGTGATGCTTGATTATGTGGAGAGGGCCACATGGAACGACAGATTCTCGTATCCTTTCCGTTTCAGCTCTATAGTTAAAAAAAAAAAAAAAATCCTTAAAGGTTGTTTTTTTTGCGTGTTTTAGTTTGCCTATGATTTAGGAGGCTAAAATGCCACTGGTCTGTGATTACGTTGTCGAGCCATTAAGACAAGCCAAAGTTAACTTTGGGACATTTTCAAGTTCACGTGTCACTTTTTAAATAGAAAATAATGTCTGAATGTTTTTCTTCTTCAGTGTTACATATGAATGTGTTTGACTCCTTTACTCTAAAATCAGTGACATCTATGCCTTGTGTGTTGCTTACCCAGAGCCTCTGGGTGAAAAGTTATACACAGAGACCAAGGTGTTCCTGGAGAACCATGTCAGACAATTGTACAAGGTAAATAAGATTCATCATTTGGGGGAAATATATTTGATCTGTTATCTACAAAATGTTAGTCCATTAAGCTATAGATTTCACTTGATTCAGAGATTTTTCCATTGCTTAACATTGGATAGCCTAATAGCTGTATTTGTTGATTGTCTGCTTTTCATTGACGTGCCAAAGTATTAAACTTATTTTTTTTTGTCTGTAATTTCAGAAAGTTCTGGAGTCGGAGGAGAAGGTTTTAGTTATGTACCACAGATACTGGGAGGAGTATAGCAAGGGAGCAGACTACATGGATTGCTTGTACAGGTAATATCCATCATCCTTTTTATGAATGTTTTGATGAACCCAGAGGAATAGGCGAGCCAATACACCAAGTTTGACTAAATCTGAAATAATACAGACCATCTTATATGAGTTCAGTCTTACTGTAAGCCCTATTGTTTAGTGCCAGTAAACTTGACTGTGGCTGTGTTTTGTAGGAGTTTGTCACAGAAATGTGGTATGAGGTGCATGAGCACTGTAGTTACTGTAGAGTTCAGTCCTTCCTGCTTCTCCCATAGGCTCCCCTCATTATTGGGGATTGTTACCTTGAAACGCTTGTCTTTGAAGTGTCAACAACCATTGACTGTTTCTGTGTGTCCTCTTCATTTGAAAATCAATACCCCATAGAGGTATTGGATCTATTTTTACAAGTGCACTTGGGCGGGTAATGTGTTTGTGTGTGTGTGGAATCTGATAGTACTGGAGTAGAGTACTGCTATTGTATAGCTGCCAGCACTTATCACCCAGTCATGTCTATTTCCTGACCTACCCTGCCATTGACACCTTATAGAAAGAACACTGCCACTTCTACAATTTAGGCTAAGCTACATTTTCTCAGGTGCAGATATTTTATATTTCACATTGATAGATGTTTTGGGAAATTTAAGACTTTGGCTTCCTCACCACAGTTACAGCTTTAGATATCATCATTTTCGACAACAAGCTCCTCGTCAATTTGAGAGGTAATTTAGTATGTTGTCATCCCATCATTTTGTATATATACATTTGAGTTCATATCGCTTCTCATCACTGTCCTGCTGATGCTAAGTGGACAGCACAGCTGTGAAAACAACTTGTAGATAGTCTGACTGCCATCAGAGCCAGGATTTCTGTCTGCTATCTCTCTGTGGCCTGAGGCCCTGGGAACTTGGCCATTCACACACACTAGTGGATCTGTAGAGACTTATGGGTCGCCCATAGTGAGCTAGTCTTACCTACACTTTGGTAAATAACTCTAGATAAGAGTTATTATCAAGTGTTATTATTTTAATATGATGTTGTGTATTGCACTTTCTCTCCCCTCTTTCTAATGTAGGTACCTCAACACACAGTTCATCAAGAAGAACAAACTGACAGAGGCAGACTTGCAGTATGGCTATGGAGGGGTTGACATGAATGAACCACTTATGGAGATAGGAGAGGTAAGTCTCAATCATATCTTATTACTTACATTCTCAGTTATTCAGTACACGTGTCACAATATATCAGTTTGCATTTCTGAGTGCTTACATACAATATTATGTGCTCATACAATTCTCCTTACTGTAATTTCAGCTAGCACTAGACATGTGGAGGAAACTGATGATCGAGCCACTGCAAGCTGTCCTGATACGGATGCTGCTGAATGAAGTCAAAAAGTTAGTTCTTGGTTTATATGTACAGTAGTTATTGGTTCAAATGTGCACTATGATTATACAAGGCTAGCATTGGAGGAGAAGCTCTTGAGGTGAAATGCACAGTTCTCGTATTTAGTGATTTGTTATTGTCATAATGATTTGGCCTGAAGGTTAGTTTCTGTGAAGATAAAGAAATAACCTTTTGCTCTGTTCTGACATAGTATTGTTGTAGCAGGCTAATCCAGTTGAGGTTATTACTGTTAGGCTACTTATTGAAATAAAATTGAAAACCACAAGTCACCTTCTACTCTTTTAATTCAATTATTTTGCAAGACACATTTAAATGCTGAATAGAAATGGAATCACCCCTAATGGAGTGTGATCTCTTCCAGTGACCGGTGCGGTGAGGACCCTAATCAGAAAGTAATCCATGGGGTTATCAACTCCTTTGTTCATGTTGAACAGTACAAGAAAAAGTTTCCTCTCAAGGTGAGTCAGCATCTGTCATATGTTGGTTTCTAGATATTTCTGGACAGTGGTCACATATGTTTACTCTATAGCCTGTTTTCCCACAGTGAATTATTTTATTTTTAAGTTGTTAGCTTGTCTTTGAAACTCGTTTTTTTTTTATATAGCCACTATGCCGTTGAATAATTGATACTGTTCGTGCTTGCCTTTGTTAATTAATGTACAGTATACTGCATGTCCATGCCGACGTGTGTGTTCTCTAAACTCACGCGTGGCTTTTCCTATGTTTCAGTTTTATCAGGAAATCTTCGAAGGGCCATTTCTGACGAAAACAGGAGAGTATTACAAACAGGAAGCCTCCAATTTACTGCAAGAGTCCAACTGCTCACAGTATATGGAAAAGGTAAGATGGCTGTAGTAAGTCCACCTAATAGAGATCCATAGTGCTCTATGAATTATTGGATCTCTGTGGTCTAACTGTTCACAGTAGCGTTATGGAAAAAGGTAAGCTGTCTGATGGACAGGTAGTGAAATTCACTTCCTTGTTACCCGCTGCTCTCTGTTTTATTCTTTGTACATAGAATCCAAGAGCTCTACTGTTCTCTATTGTGACCCTAAGAAATACTGTTGTGTCATTGGAAGCATGTAGGCAAACCGTTGATGTTCGGGTAGTATAAATTATGAATTCAGTTAAATAGTGGGACTTGCCATTGCTACAAATGGATATGGTGTATTTTGCTGTGTGTTCTTGGTGTTAGTTTATCAGAGGCTCGGTGACTCTTGGAGCAGCTGTACACAGGCATTGCTCTGCTGTGAGTCTGCGGAGACCCATGGAGCAACCAGCTGTAGCACCGTCAGAGTTTAATCTGTGTATTACTGTTTGACTGACTGACTCTAGTGAAAAGAGATCACAGACAGTCCCTTACATTAGCTAGCTAACTCACATCATGGCTGCCGCCTGGTGCGTCTGAAATGGCACCCTATTCACTATAAACTGTAGTCCACTACGTATGGGCTTTGTGGAAAAGTAGTGCACTATATAGGGAGTAGGGTGCCATTTGGCACTTGGCCTCTGTTCACGAATGGACCTGTAAATTGGTGATCTGATAGCCCTTTAACCAGGATAAACACCACGCTGGCTTTAAAAGGCAATGGGGCAGTCGGCAGTGTGTAGGAGTGTCTGGCCATCTGTTGTTCTGCTGAGCGTGACTGAAGTCCCTATAAATGGGATATGTGATATGCCTCGCTCGCTGCCCTGGCCTGCGGTTCTCATGTCCAGACCAGCCTCACGCGATCAAACTGAGATAGCTTTCCTTTTCAGACAAACCCAGGCGCTTTAGCTGCTTTTAGCAACGCTAGTATTTGCACACTAGAGTTGCTAGGAATTAGCTTCCAAAAAAAAACGTAATAGTCTGCCGGAAGTCAAAGTTAAATAACGTTAAATAACATTTCATTTAAACTTACTCTGCTGATCTTCCATAAGGTTGGTCCTTATACGGGGGGGTACATTTATACAAAAACATCTAATAGAACATAAATGAGACTTTCCAAGCGTGCGTCTGTTGTAGACCCACTTCCTCTCTACTTACCTCATGTCAAACTAAAAGTCCTGAATGTGTGCCATACCGGCACAAAAAAATTACTTGTGGGGGGGACATTTATTTTTGACATGATGTAAGCAGATAGGAACTGACCTCACCAAGGAACTGCATGGGTCTACAGCAGACCCACGTTTGGAAATTCTGTTTAATTATACGTTCCATTTGATGTTTTTTGGCAGTCATTCAGCCCAATTGGGCCTGGGCCAGTTAGCAAGTAGCGTCTTTGACATGTGCATAATTAACTGTATTTAACAAATGAATCAATCCAATGTGTTCCCATCCCTCCCTGACTCCACCTAGGTTTTAGGACGGTTGAAAGACGAGGAGGTGCGATGTCGAAAGTACCTGCATCCCAGCTCCTACGCCAAAGTCATCCACGAATGCCAGCAGAGGATGGTGGCGGACCACCTGCAGTTCCTCCATGGGGAGTGTCAGAACATCATCCGCCAGGAGAAGAGAGACGGTCAGTCTGGTTACAGGAGCGACGGTCAGTTTGTTTGATACTAATAGACCCAGGGGCTGGCTTAGATTATATTACTGTAGTTAGATGGTCAGTCTGTAGTTAGATGGTCAGTCTGTAGTTAGATGGTCAGTCTGTAGTTAGATGGTCAGTCTGAGAGTTAGGACGGTCTGTAAATTAGATGGTCAGTCTGTACACTGAACAAAAATATAAACGCAACATGCAACAATTTCAAAGATTGTACTGAGTTACAGTTCATATAAGGAAATCAGTTAGTTTAAATTCATTAGGCCCTAATCCATGGATTTTGGTGGTCCCGGATACCTTAAAAAAAAAAAAGTAGGTGCTTGGATCAGAACCAATCCGTATCTGGTGTGACCACCATTTGCCTCATGCAGCGCGACACATCTTAACATAGAGTTGATCAGGCTGTTGATTGTGGCCTGTGAAATGTTGTCCTACTCTTCGATAGCAGTGCGAAGTTGCTGGATATTGGCAGGAACTGGAATATGCTGTCGTCCATGGAGATTCAAAGCATCCCAAACAACATGCTCAATGAGTGACATGTCTGATGAGTATACAGGCCAGAACAGAGACATTTTCGTCATCAAGGAATTGTGTAGAGATCCTTGCGACATGGGGCTGTGCATTATCATGCTGAAACATGTGGTGATGGTGGAGGATGAATGAAATGACAATGGGCCTCGGGATCTTGTCATGGTATCTCTGTGCATTCAAATTGCCATCGATTAAATTGTGTTCGCTGTCTGTAGTTTATGTCTGCCCATACCATAACCCCACCGCCACCATTGGGCACTCTGTTCACAATGTTGAAATCAGCAAATAGCTCGCCACACAATGACATACACACTGTCTGCCATCTTGCCGGGACAATTGAAACCGGGATTCATCCGTGAAGAGCACACTTCTCCAGCGTGCCAGTGGCCGTCGAATGTGAGTATTTGCCCACTGAAGTCAGTTACGATGTCAAACTGCAGTCAGGTCAAGACCCTGGTGAGGACGACAAACATGCAGATGAGCTTCCCTGAGACGGTTTATGACCGTTTGTGCAGCAATTCCTTCAGTTGTGCAAACCCATAGTTTCATCAGCTGCCCGGGTGGCTGGTGTCAGACGATCCTGCAGGTGAAGAAGCCGAATGTGGGGGTCCTGGGCTGGCGTGGTTACACATGGTCTGCGGTTGTGAGGCCGGTTGGATGTACTGCCAAAATGTCTAACGTCTCGATCACACCGACAGCGTCATTGCATATCCAATGGAACGCTGTGTTTGCCTTGCAGCATAGTTTTACAGAGGCAGTGCGTTGTGTGGTGCATACGCTGGATTTATCGAATGTATGCATCAAACTATGTGTAGACGGCTTGACAGAAATGGTAGTAGAAGGTGAATGTTGAACTTTTGTTGCACACACATCCAGATGATGCTGCGTATGATTTTGCGCAAAGACGCTATTGGTGTGAACAATGTGTAAAACAATTTGAGGCGTGTTATGGTCGAAAAATTCTCTGCCATCAGCTCTGGTGGATATTCCTGCAGTCAGCATGCCAATTGCATACTCCCTCAACCTGACCTCTGTGGCATTGTGTTCTGTGACAAAACTGCACATTGTAGAGTGGCCTTTTATTGTCCCCAGCACAAGGTTCGCCTGTGTCAGGATTATGCTTTTTAATCAGCTTCTTGATATGCCACACCTGTCAGGTGGATGGATTATCTTGTTTCATCCGACCAAAAAGTACAATCTTTGTCCCCATGTGCAGTTGCACACTGTAGTCTGGCTTTTTTAATTGAGGTTTTGGAGCAGTGGCTTCTTCCTTGCTGAGCGGCCTTTCAAGTTATGGGATTAGTTTATGGGATTAGTTTTCCTGTGGATACAGATACTTTTGTACCTGTTTCCTCCAGCATCTTCACAAAGTCCATTGCTGCTGTTCTGGGATTGATTTGCACTTTTCTCACCAAAGTACATTCATCTCTAGGAGACAGAACTCGTCTCCTTCCTGAGCGGTAATGACCGCCGCGTGGTCCCATTTTGTTTATACTTGCGTACTATTGTTTGTACAGATGAACGTGGTACCTTCAGGCGCTTCGAAATTGCTCCCAAGGATGAACCAGACTTGTGGAGGTCTATCATTTTTTTCTGAGGTCTTGGCTGATTTATTTGGGTTTGCCCATGATGTCAAGCAAAAGAGGCACTGCTTTTGAAGGTAGGCCATGAAATACATCCACAGGTACACCTCCAATTGACTCAAATGATGTCAATTAGCCTATCAGAAACTTCTAAAGCTGTGACATCATTTTATGGAATTCTCCAAGCTGTTTCAAAGCACAGTCAACTTAGTGTATGTAAACTTCTGACCCACTGGAATTGTGATTGATTATTTCACTTATAATTCAATATGTCTGTAAACAATTGTTGGAAAAATTACTTGTCATGCACAAAGTAAATGTCCCTAACCAACTTGACAGAACTATAGTTTGTTAACAAGATATTTGTGGAGTGGTTGAAAAATGAGTTTTAATGACTCCAACCTTAGTGTATGTAAACTTTCAACTTCAACTGTATGGAACATTTCTGGGATCTTTTATTTCAGCTCATGCAACATGGGACCAACACTTGTTGCGTTTTATAATTTTGTTTAGTGTAGATAGGCAGTAGAGTTAGATGGTCAGTCTGGTAGCTACTAGCCTATAGATCCAGGGGCTGGCTTAAAGCCAGTGTTAATTAAGCACAGGTCATCCTTTCTTTGGCGATTGAGCAGGCTGTATTTGACCTGGCTGGCTAAATCCCATATGTTTCTGGCCATTACCATAGCAAATAGCTATCAGATTTCAAATTGACCATAGAACATCCAGCTGTGGCTGACTGTGAAGAGCTCCATAACCCCCCCCCCCCCACCCACCCATCTTTTCCCCTCTCTCCCCCTACAGACATGGCTAACATGTACACCCTGCTGCGAGCCGTGTCCAGTGGTTTACCTCACATGATCCAGGAGCTCCAGGTCCATATCCACGACGAGGGCATCCGAGCCACCAGTAACCTCTCTCAGGAGAACGTACGTCACATCTCCACCTCCCCAAGTTCTCACTCTACATTATCAGTATGCATGATCAGATGATGCTTTTACATGTGACCTTCTTTTACAATACATACACTGACAACAGCCTACAGACTCACGTCACCGTCATCACCCCTGCCCCAGACCCACCTGCTCACACCCCCATATCCAGCGCCCGCATCACTCTCCGCCTCGTGGCCTCAAACTGCATCATTTTGTTTCTATCCGTCACCCACGCACTTTCAACATTTAGATAAGAATACATTTGACCTTTCCATTGTGTTAACTATGGAGGATTTGTTGATTTCTAGTTTTTAAGTATACACTTTTTCACAATGATTGGCAAGAAAAGTATCGTCCAATCCTTCGGTATCTCACTGCACCCTCATTTCCCATGTCTTATAATATGCAGATAGACGGATTACATTGTACTACTTCTGACAGTCATCTTTCAAAGTTTTGGAAGAAGTTCCTAGAAGTCATGGATTATTGAGTCATTATTAGTTTTCCACTTAAAGACATGACTCTGCCATTGTGCTGTACAGTTTGGGAATGTAGTGTCTTGTATAATACATTCTATACATTAGTTTTATACTGGATTAAGCATACATTTTTGTCAACTGTAATTTCGTAAGTTATGTTCCAACGACTATTATTTCTACATCTGGGTTCCAATAGTTCATCTTTTTTTTCCCCCTAAGTGATTGTCAGGTTTTGCATAGCTAACCTATAATATGAATATCCTTTTCTGACTCGAATATTTGACTCACATGATCATTGTCATAAACCTGTAATGACAAGAATAGGTCACCAGTAACCCGTCTCAGTAAATCGACAGTCCTAGATGGGTTGTTTTGGGGGCTTAAAACACTATCTGTACGTGATCAGATGATCACTAACTCACAGTTAACACACACAACCCTTTACACCCCCTATGCTCTTTTTAAATCCCCTCTTTGAAAGTCACTGAGGTCTCTTCTAGCCATGGTAGTCAAAATAATGGGCAACTTGACATTTTAATACATGATGGAATGCTAATTGCCACACCTGCGTTACCATATTTCTACAGTTTATCTTAAAATGAGATTTTAACCTT
Organism: Oncorhynchus masou masou; assembly: GCF_036934945.1. NCBI lineage: Eukaryota > Metazoa > Chordata > Actinopteri > Salmoniformes > Salmonidae > Oncorhynchus > Oncorhynchus masou. The sequence continues at coordinate 44,746,346 of NC_088241.1, read as the reverse complement.
AACCACACTGTTTACCTTATGCCTAACCTTAAATGTAAATTAAGACCAAAAAGCATTAAAAAAAAAAAAAATATATATATATATATATATATATATATATATATATATATATATATATATATATATATATATATATATATATATATAGGCAATTTTGACTAATGTAAACCAAGCACCTGCTTTCAATATACTTTATATCCCTGATTTACTCAGGTGGTTCCTTTATTTTGGCTGTTACCGGTATCTGATTATATCGCTAACATAATATAACAGGCCACTGCTAAACCTCCTGTTGTTTCATTTGGTTCCCTCCCCAGATGCCAACCCTGTTTGTGGAGTCCGTGTTGGAGGTTCACAGTAAATTTGTTCAGCTCATTAACACAGTGCTGAATGGGGATCAGCACTTCATGAGCGCACTTGATAAGGTATTATCATTATGACTCCCTGGCAAAAATCACAATGTGGACACTAGACAGTTAATACCAGTAGGTGGCGGCAGTGAGATGTTTGTCTTCACTATAGGATGTGCTTCCAGATTGTTCCTCACTCCCTGCGGGAAAGAATCAAGTTTGTATATATGAAGGCTCTTCGTTGGTTAAATCATGACTGTTAACTCTTGGTATATCTACGTCTAAGCTGTAGATGTACAGAAACGGATGACCTAAAATGACTGCCTTGTTTGATACACCCCAGGCTTTGACGTCAGTGGTTAACCACAGGGAGCCCAAATCCATCTGCAAAGCACCTGAACTGGTGAGGCTCATTCATAACACCCGAGGTTTGGAAATGTGTGGTGTTATAAGATCATACCCTGGTAATAGACAAAGTAAAAATCCTGTGCACAGCAGTGAGTCTCGATCTCTACTACTTTACCTGTGTGCGTTTAAAAAAACATTTGTATTTATTGTGTAGACCATAGTAATGTCTGACCGTGTAGTGTTTTGCCCTTTATCCATATAGCTCGCCAAGTATTGTGACAATCTGCTGAAGAAGTCTGCAAAGGGAATGACAGAGAACGAGGTGGAAGACAAGCTGACCAGCTTCATTACCGTGTTCAAGTACATAGATGACAAGGACGTTTTTCAAAAGGTAGCTGGCAGACGCCAGCTGGCATTAGCATTAGCTTGCAGACGGTAGCTGGCATTAGCGTCATTATCTCAAATGACCAGGGATATTGACTGCTAGTATGGCTGCTTTTTATTCCTTCCAGACTGAATTTGTGATTCACTTAAAGAGCATTAAACAAAACAGATGTTTTTTTTTTTTTTTTTTTTTTTTTGGGAAGCTGAGATAATGAATTGATGTTTTGTTTTCTACTTAATTATGTTTTTCACTCTCTCTCCCCCCCCCCCTTTCTTTCTTTCGCACAGTTTTATGCAAGAATGTTAGCCAAGCGGTTAATACACGGGCTGTCTTTGTCCATGGACTCGGAAGAAGCCATGATCAACAAACTAAAGGTGAAATAAGACTCTTTTCAACTTTAGCAGGCGCCGGTTAAGGTCTTTTCCAAGACCGAAAGGCTTCTGACGTGTGGGAGAATCTCCTGTTTCTGTAGCGTGAAAGACCTTGACGTACAAGTACACTCCCTGGACAAGATGCTAACGGAATGCCAATAAGTCATGCCATAATTAAGCATCACTCTCTAAACTTGTCAGTTTTTCACTTTAAAATGCTTTTGCTCATAACTCTCAGACCAACCCTTAAAGCAGTGATATTTAAAGTCAGAGTTGCGACACCTAGTGCGATCGTGGGGGGAACTGCAGAGGGGTAGACAAAATAAAAAAGTTTAAAAAATGTTTTTCTTCTATGGAACAATATACAAACATTTTTGAGAAAGATTATTTGAAAAAAACAATTGAGTAAATGTATTTTTTGTTTTATTTTAATTTTAATAAGAGATCAAGATGTAATGATTTGAAGGTTATTTGTTGATTTAAAAATGTACATTTTAAAATTGTCGGGTTACGAGAAATTCTTGCGGGAAAAATGTGTTCATTGCTGAAAGAGTATGAATACCACTGCCTCCAAGACGTCCTCCAGTGATTTTTGAACTTTTTACTCTTATGGGAATCCGTGATGTCATCGACCTCTCCTTGCTTGAGGAACAATAGAGGAGCATTAGAGAACAAAAGAGGAAGCCCCCCCCCCCCCAAACACACACACACACTTCTCCCTTTCCCAGGTATAACACTGTGAACTCTCTCTCCCCCCTGCAGCAAGCGTGCGGCTACGAGTTCACAAGCAAGCTCCACAGAATGTACACAGACATGAGCGTCAGCGCAGACCTGAACAACAAATTCAACAACTTCATCAAGACCCAGGAATCACCGGTCGAACTGGGCATCAGCTTCCAGATCTACGTATTACAGGTGAGATGTGGTTGTTACTAGGGCTGGGGATTGCCAGGGACCTCGCGATACGATATTATTGTTTTTCCAGACATATTGCTCACTATATGAATGCTGCAGAGAGATGAGAGAGCACGATTAAAAAGGGGGTTTGATCAGTCAGGGAAATTAAAAGTGCTGAAAAATGTTTGGCTCACTATTTAAAAAGATTGAGAAAAAGCTATAGAAGGAAAAACACAGGTGTTTTAAAATGCAACTGTCACATCAAAGAATATAATAGAATAACTTTGTTTTTCCTGAGGGGAAACTTCTGGAGTGGTTGTGATTTTTTTTTAAATTAACATAGGCCAGACATACTTGAGGTTACACATATAACACAAAACAGAGGACAGAGAGTGGTCAAATGACATCATCATAGCCATTACCAATAGTAGAACCGGACTCCCTGCTAGGAAAGAAAACACCAATGTGTTTTTTTCCCGAATAAATTGGTTGTTGTGACAGTACAGTGAAACAGGGTAATTGGGGAATTATCTGTGGTTTTTAAAGCAGTTTTTAAAGATTAGGCAACTTCAGGCACGTTTGCTGTGAAGCTCAATGGCTATGGTGGTGGAGATATCTTACCGTGTGTGTCTGCGCATGTGTGTGTTGGCTCGTTGCAGGCAGGAGCCTGGCCCCTCACACACGTCCCCTCCTCTACCTTTGCCATCCCACAAGAGCTGGAGAAGAGTGTTCAGATGGTGAGTAGTGGTTCTGGAGACGTGGTTGTTTAGAGAGGGCCGTGCCCTTAGAGATATAGCAGTATCTTTCTGTGGTTCCCAAAGATTACACATGGCTGTTCAACAAAACTGTGGTTGTTTAGAGAGGGCCGTGCCCTTAGAGATATAGCAGTATCTTTCTGTGTTTCCCAAAGATTACACATGGCTGTTCAACAAAACTGTGGTTGTTTAGAGAGGGCCGTGCCCTTAGAGATATAGCAGTATCTTTCTGTGGTTCCCAAAGATTACACATGGCTGTTCAACAAAACTGTGGTTGTGTAGAGAGGGCCGTGCCCTTAGAGATATAGCAGTATCTTTCTGTGGTTCCCAAAGATTACACATGGCTGTTCAACAAAACTGTGTTTGTTTAGAGAGGGCCGTGCCCTTAGAGATATAGCAGTATCTTTCTGTGGTTCCCAAAGATTACACATGGCTGTTCAACAAAACTGTGGTTGTTTAGAGAGGGCCGTGCCCTTAGAGATATAGCAGTATCTTTCTGTGGTTCTCAAAGATTACACATGGCTGTTCAACAAAACTGTGGTTGTTTAGAGAGGGCCGTGCCCTTAGAGATATAGCAGTATCTTTCTGTGGTTCCCAAAGATTACACATGGCTGTTCAACAAAACTGTGGTTGTTTAGAGAGGGCCGTGCCCTTAGAGATATAGCAGTATCTTTCTGTGGTTCCCAAAGATTACACATGGCTGTTCAACAAAACTGTGGTTGTTTAGAGAGGGCCGTGCCCTTAGAGATATAGCAGTATCTTTCTGTGGTTCTCAAAGATTACACATGGCTGTTCAACAAAACTGTGGTTGTTTAGAGAGGGCCGTGCCCTTAGAGATATAGCAGTATCTTTCTGTGGTTCCCAAAGATTACACATGGCTGTTCAACAAAACTGTGGTTGTTTAGAGAGGGCCGTGCCCTTAGAGATATAGCAGTATCTTTCTGTGGTTCCCAAAGATTACACATGGCTGTTCAACAAAACTGTGGTTGTTTAGAGAGGGCCGTGCCCTTAGAGATATAGCAGTATCTTTCTATGGTTCTCAAAGTTTACACATGGCTGTTCAACAAAACTGTGGTTGTTTAGAGAGGGCCGTGCCCTTAGAGATATAGCAGTATCTTTCTGTGGTTCCCAACGATTACACATGGCTGTTCAACAAAACTGTGGTTGTTTAGAGAGGGCCGTGCCCTTAGAGATATAGCAGTATCTTTCTGTGGTTCCCAACGATTACACATGGCTGTTCAACAAAACTGTGGTTGTTTAGAGAGGGCCGTGCCCTTAGAGATATAGCAGTATCTTTCTGTGGTTCCCAACGATTACACATGGCTGTTCAACAAAACTGTGGTTGTTTAGAGAGGGTCGTGCCTTTAGAGATATAGCAGTATCTTTCTGTGGTTCCCAAAGATTACACATGGCTGTTCAACAAAACTGTGGTTGTTTAGAGAGGGCCGTGCCCTTAGAGATATAGCAGTATCTTTCTGTGGTTCCCAAAGATTACACATGGCTGTTCAACAAAACTGTGGTTGTTTAGAGAGGGCCGTGCCCTTAGAGATATAGCAGTATCTTTCTGTGGTTCCCAAAGATTACACATGGCTGTTCAACAAAACTGTGGTTGTTTAGAGAGGGCCGTGCCCTTAGAGATATAGCAGTATCTTTCTGTGGTTCCCAAAGATTACACATGGCTGTTCAACAAAACTGTGGTTGTTTAGAGAGGGCCGTGCCCTTAGAGATATAGCAGTATCTTTCTGTGGTTCCCAAAGATTACACATGGCTGTTCAACAAAACTGCAGATGTTAATCTTATGTCATTCTGACATGATTGTTTTCCTCTGCAGTTTGAGTTGTTCTACAATCAGCACTTCAGCGGGAGGAAGTTGACCTGGCTGCACTATCTCTGCACAGGTACACACACACACACACAGCAAATGATAGTAGTACAGAAACCCAGTGCAAAAGATGTGGAATGTTTAGTTGACAGCAGTAGGAAAGAGTTTGGTAATTTGAGCCAAAGGTGAGTATTGTCACAAGGAAACCATACACAAAATGTATAATCTTTCCAAATATTTAGGAAAAGGTCATAATTTCATTGAGTATGTGAAGGAAGAAACAAAATGGAAAAAGTGGTAAGCAAGTTCGGTCCAAAAAACAGATTTTCACCAAGTCAAATTAGTTTGTTAATAGGTTTCAAGATGCTTGAATCTAAGTAGATCGTTTTAAGATTGTTCTATACATCAGTTGGGGTCTCTATAAGCTACAATATGAGGTACTTAACCTAGCATAAAAGTGCATCCTTCTAGCTTTGTGGGCTAAATTAGTCAAAATGTTTGCCTTGGGGTAAGTTGATCCAATGGCAAGTTGAGCAAATTGAAGTGTTTTCTTTCCAGGTGTAATGGCACATTGTCGCTGGGATATGAGGTAACAAGTCCTATGTTAAAAGTGTAAAAAAAATAAAGTACAGTGTTAGTTAGGCGTTAAAAGATGGTTAAAATGATTAAAAGACAAAAAAGCGATTGCATTGTGTTTGGGAAATATAATATTTCATTCAGTACAGACATTTGTAGGGGGCTTAATTTACCCTGTCTCAGGGCTCAACTTACCCCATATCTATTTTTAAATTAGACAAGCTATGTTTTCAAAACTCTGTTTACATGAATTCTGATTATTTCCAGGGATGCACAACATCCTGAAACATATATGTAGATATCTTTGTTGGAAAGAATACTGTATTTCCATTGACAGAGTGATGCTGAATATAAACTGGCTCAACTCTCACTCTCACTACTTTATGTTTCACTGAAACTGAAATCGCATCCATAGCTCAACAAGAGTAACAGGGTGAGACTTCTATAGTCTGAAATGGATTGTCTGCATGCACTGCAGGGTGTTTTATCCCAAATCAGTGTGACACTACGACAGGTCCATGTTGGAGAGGCTCTGATTCTACCGAACACTGAGCTGCACCTTGCACCACTAATACATGATTCATGAAATCACACAGCGCTAAGACCGTGATGACTCCTTCTAACATTACAACAGCATACATTCCGCACACAAACACTGCAATTAATGGATTGGAACTAAATCCCTCTTTGCGGTTACAAGAATACCCAGAGAACACCGGATTGGGGATTACTTTTGTCTGATTTCTGCTTGGTTTTTCTTACAAGCAGTTATCAGTAGGTGTGACGAATAAGATGGTGGTATTGATATACAGCATTGGTGGTGATGATGGTAATGATTGGCACCCCTCTTCTTCAGGTGAGGTGAAGATGAACTATCTCTCCAAGCCCTACGTTGCCATGGTGACCACCTACCAGATGGCGGTGCTGCTGGCGTTCAACAACAGTGAGACGGTGTGTTACCAAACCGACATGTTTAGGGGAAATGGGCTGTCTTAACTGTGCCCTAACTAAGTAGTCACTAAGCACGCTATCATATCCTAACAGGTAGGCTACAAGGAGCTCCAGGACTCCACCCAGATGAATGAGAAAGAGCTTCAGAAGACCATCAAGTCCCTGCTGGATGTCAAGATGCTCAACCACGACTCCCAAAAGGTCAGGGGTCAGGTGTCAGCAGCCACAGATTCACCTGGAGATCTGGAGTCAGCAGGGTCTTCTTTATTGGTTAGGAGGATTTTAAATCATCTCATCTTGGCATTTGTGTTAATCCTCGGTTCGTTTGGATACTCTCATCAGTCAGCAGGTAACTATTTTTCTCGTCTTCAGGAGGAAATCGAGGCAGAGTCCACATTTTCACTAAATATGAGTTTCACCAGTAAAAGAACAAAGTTCAAGATCACAACGTCAATGCAGAAAGACACACCACAGGTACAGTACACTATACCCTTGATTGCTCATCCTCCAATGCAAACACATCTGCTGTTGTCTGTGTCAACATGTCTGCCTCCGTGTAAAGCCCTATATCTGTGTTTGCAACCCTGCAGGAGATGGAGCAGACGAGGAGTGCAGTGGACGAGGACCGCAAAATGTATTTACAAGCTGCTATTGTGAGAATCATGAAGGCACGCAAAGTGCTCAGACACAATGCCCTCATACAGGAGGTGAGTTTTAATGTCGCACACGTCCAACAATGTACAGGGTTTGACACACCCTCGTAAGACTGACTATCCTACAAAATCCTCGACTTCGGCGATGTCATTTACAAAATAGCTTCCAACACTCTACTCAACAAATTGGATGCAATCTATCACAGTGCCATCCGTTTTGTCACCAAAGCCCCATATACTACCCACCACTACGACCTGTACTCTCTCGGTGGCTGGCCCTCGCTACATACTCATCGCCAAACCCACTAGCTCCACGTCATCTGCAAGTCTTTGCTAGGTAAAGCCCCGCCTTATCTCAGCTCACTGGTCACCATAGTAGCACCCACCCGCGCTCCAAGCAGATATATTTCACTGGTCACCCCCAAAGCCGACACCTCCGTTGGCCGCCTTTCCTTCCAGTTCTCTGCTGCCAATGACTGGAAAGAACTGCAAAAATCACTGAAGCTGGAGACTCATATCTCCCTCACTAGCTTCAAGCACCAGCTGCCAGAGCAGCTCACAGATCATTGCACCTGTACATAGCCCATCTGTAAATAGCCCACCCAAATACCTCATGCCCATACAGTATTTATTTATATATTTTGCTCCTTTGCACCCTAGTATCTCTACTTGCACACTCATCTTTTGCACTTCTACCACTCCAGTGTTTAATTGCTATATCGTAATTACCTCGCCACTATGGCCTATTTTATTGCCTTACCTCCCTTATCTTACCTCATTTGCACACACTGTATATAGACTTTTTCTACTGTATTATTGACTGTATGTTTGTTTATTCCATGTGGAACTCTGTGTTGTATGTGTCGAACTGCTTTGCTTTATCTTGGCCAGGTCGCAGTTGTAAATGAGAACGTGTTCTCAACTAGCCTACCTGGTTAAATAAAGGTGAAAAAAAAAATGTAATAAATAAAAACACGCAAGTTACTGTACACGAACTGAACAGATGCCTGAGATAGAGGGAGACACTAGCCTGGTCCCAGATCTGTTTGTGCTGTCTTGTCAATGGCCATAGGAGTTTTCTACACCGCACCAGCCTGGGAACAGGAGAGGGAGATACAGGTTGAGACATGGAAAGGAGAGATCCAATGGTTTCCCCGAGATCACAGCTCTGTCTTTCCCCTGCCAGAGGGAGTACTGTGTCCTCCCTGGTGTGCCTCTCTAACCTATGTCTCTTCCTGCTGTCTTCCTGTGTTGATGTTCTACTTTGTTGTCAGGTGGGTGAATTCCTTCCCTGATGGTAAGATACTGTTATGCCGTCTGTGAGTCGAGAACCCAGAACAGAGAGATGTGTCAGGATGGAATGAGTGTCTCTCCTTAGGGATGATGTCAGAACACGCCTGCGGACTGGAGAGACGGCCCCTTGCTCTTAGCTGTCACCTCTTTCTCCCTCGCTCTCTTTCTCCCTCGCTCTCTCTCATGTACTCACTCACCATATTCTTTCTCCCTAACAACACACCCCCTGCAACTGCTGTTTTTCTTTTTCTGTTTGTACTTTAATGGTTCAATATTTGTTATTTCAGTCAAAGCATATAATGAGGGCATACGTGACTGCTTTAGTGGCTTACCTTTCCCACCACATATGCACCCCTCATCTCTTGAGCAATCTCATACAGTTCCGTGCTTGCAACACCTCTCCATGGAGAGATTGGTACATACCCGAGATGCTGGTTGCCCAGGGCCAACCTGTGATGTGGTCTCTAACTACTGCATGTGCTCTCACTGGTCCTTGGGCTGTACGTGATTGCGCAAGAGAAGAGCTGTATTATCAATAGGTGCGTGAGATAACTGAACACCGCTCCAAGGGAGGTTCTGTAGCAAATTGAACGGAAGACGAGTGTATCTGAACGGCCTTTCAGTACAGACTGGAATTCTTTACACATCCAGTAAACCTCTCAGAGCTCACTCTATGGCTTCACAGACCATTCCATTGGGCACAGCTGTACTATCGCAAGCAAAGGCAGTTGAGGTTGATTGTTTTTGTTAATATCCAGCTGGAGAAATAAACGGCATGCTGCAACAGGAGAAATAACAATATCAAATCCGGAGGGAATGTTCACTGCGTTGACGATGGATCTATTAACCAACGACAGAGTAACGCAGTTTGTTCATTTCTCTCTCTGTCTGTTTATTTCTCCACTCAGGTCATCAACCAGTCCAAAGCCAGATTTAACCCCAGTATCAGCATGATCAAGAAGTGCATTGAGGTGCTCATCGACAAGCAGTACATCGAGAGGAGCCAGAGCTCTGCAGACGAGTATAGCTACGTGGCGTAATGGCGGGATAATGGTGTAAAAGGCCCCTACCCCAACCAACTGCTGACTAAGCAAAGAACGACAGAGGCCATTCTTCATTTATTTTTGGGCTGTCGCTGTCTCGCATGCTCCTATTAGGAGGGAGGGATGAAGCAGGTCTGTGGGCCTCCATCTTGGAAACAAACAAAACTGTTCAACCCAGACAGCCACCGAGTCATGACACCCTCTGGCCCCCATCCCCTCCTCATCTGATTTTATGCTGTTTACAACATCACCAGTGCCACGCACCCATTGCGTCAATGGAAAATGCCTGTAGGTATCTGAGCGCAAAGCTGATAATACATTTTTGGTCGACTTTAGCCGAAAACAAAAAAAGAACGGGGGGAAAAAAGCGAGTGAGCTGTGACATTGACAAAAATGTTAGAGACTAGACGCGGAAAACCATGCTTTCTTTTCTCACGTTTGCAGTTGTTTTTAAATGTATCGAAGTTAAGAAAAAAATATTGTAATAAAACCGGTAAACTGATAATTGTATCTACTTTCAAATGTAAAGAAAAAAACAAATTGAGGTGACAAACATGATCCTGCTGCTTGTCAAATAAATAAATAAAATACTGAGGGTTTTTGGTAAATATTTCAAAGGAGTGTGTATGGGTCAGTGTGATGAAAAATTAACAGGATGGATGTATTGTCTCTTTATTACCAAAGCCTACCTCCAGGGGGAGTGCAAGGGGACACATTATTATTACTTAAGGAGTTACAAATTGTTATGTAATTTACAATCCTGTATTATTGTATTCCAATGCTGTTGATTGGTTTATTTGTTAATGCATAAGATGAGAACCAGGGTCCACTGGTCACAACACCTGGCCAACCAGTAGCTCTGCCCAAGGACCAGTGAGAAGATCTACGGCCGTATGTATCGAGCATCTCCGAGTAGGAGTGCGGATCTAGGGTTAGGTAACTCCTGTCCATATAATCCCATTTTATGATTTAAAAGACTAAACTGATCCTATATCTGTAGTCCTACTGTGAGGCGCTTGATACATGCAGCCCCGGGGCCAGGAGGCTGAGATTGGCTGATCACTGTTTCAGGCATCCTGAGCTGGGCGACAGCAGTCTCATACTGTGAGTACCCTGAAGACCACATGAAACAGGACCAGCCAGCTGTCATGATTAACAGAGAGCTATGGCATGCCATGATCTGGCATTTGGCCCCCATATGCATGTAAGCACATAATTTAGTATAAGGTTTATTTAAATACCACCCATTTGGAGGGATCCATTGCGAATATATAGGTTTGTTTCTTAGCCTCATCTCATTAATCTAACAATGGATGTATTACAGAATAAAATATGTATTACCATTTGAATTAATGTGATGGTTTATTTGGGAGGTGGGACTGCATTCCAGCTGACTTGGACGTGCTCCCTCGTCACTAGCATGCAGCGTGGTCATCTATCCAGATGTGCTCTGTCTCTGGTACATCTATCCAGATGTTCTCCTGTCTCCCTCTGTCCGTCTCTCCACAAATCTCTCTCCCACGTCTGTCGTCTGCTGCTCATCAGGGCCATTTGGACAATGGAACTTGGCTGGATTAGAGCATATATTTCTATTCGCGATTCACATGAGGCATACAGCTATTGCATACTGGTTTAGGGGCATATTTGAAGACCTTTTCGTCCTCAGTCACAAACAGTCTGCACAACGTGACAACCCGTTCTAGTGGAGGCATGCAGCATGGTCATCTATCCAGATGTGCTCTGTCCCTCTCCAAAAATCTATGTCCATCTGCCGTCTTCTGCTGATCAGGACCATTAGCGCTGCAATTTAGACAACTGAATACTTGGCTGGATTCTATTCAGAATATCTATTCATGAAAGCAGAGCTGACAGAAAGCGGCCAACTGGTGCGTCCTGGGAAAATTGTCCTAAACTGAGTGAGAGGGAGGATATTCGTCAATGGCCTGTGTTCCTTGTAGGAGGCATGGGCTGAAGCCAAGAAGTAATTCGAGATTCCCAATATATGCTATTGCATAGCCCCACTACCGGAGAGGAGGAATATTTATATGTGCTTACAAAAATGTGCATACCATGAGAAACTGTTCAAATTGAGACCATTAAACACCTTTTTAGGCAAGCATAGACAGAGCTTTAGAGATTTATTTATTTTTTACCCTAAAATAGATTGTCTATGGTGTAAAGGTCACTGACATTGGTGTATTATTATAATGCGGTAAGAGTAAACTTGGAAGCGCCCGAGCAAAAAAAAAATAATCTAAAACTTCAACAGTCTCGACCGGTATGTTTTTCTTGCACATTAAGAGACTGTTTAAGGACCTGATCATTTTTCCAAAAATGTATTAATGAAAATAGAATAAAGTAGAACATAACAGAATAATGTTGAAAAGAACAGAATAGGCTTTATTACAGACATAAATACCCCTCAGTTTCATCAGCTGGCTGGTCTCAGATGATCCCACAAGCGAAGAAGCTGGATGTGGAGGTCCTGGGCTGGCGTGGTTACATGTGGTCTGCGGTTGTGAGGCCGGTTGGTAGTACCGCCAAATTCTCTAAAATTACATTGTAGGTGGCTTTTGGTAGAGAAATTAACATTTCAATTCTCTGGCAACAGCTCTGGTAGACATTCCTGCAGTCAGCATGCCAATTGCACACTCTCTCAAAACTTGAGACACATGTGGCATTGTGTTGTGTGACAAAACTACACATTATAGTGGCACTTTATTGTCCCCAGCACAAGGTGTACCTGTGTAATAATCATGCTGTTTCATCGCCTTCTTGAAATGCCACACCTGTCAGGTGGATGGATTATCTTGGCAAAGGAGAACTGCTCACTAACATGGATGTGAACAAATTTGTGCCCAACATTTTTGAGAAATAAGCTTTTTGTGAGTATGGAACATTTTTGTTACCTTTTACTTCAGCTCATGATGCATGGGACCAACTCTTTACATGTTGTGTTTAGATTTTTGTTCAGAATACATGACGTGTCCATAGTAAAATGCCCAGCGATGACACACGGCTCCAACTACTACTAACTATTACATGGAATTCTGAAAGGGATTTGGGAAGTTTCGGTTCGTGGTGAGTCACCACAGTACTCGTGGTCACCAGCGCGGGGAGAGAGACTCCAGTCACGCCACCCTCCCAGCACTGTGCTGTGTATGATTGCCGCGATGCAGGCAGGCTATTCGTCCAAGGAATAGGATCGTAGTTGGAACACTTTAGAGAACAGGTGGTCGGTAAAACGTTAACGTTTAGACGGTATGAAGAGACGATGAAGATTATTGCTGTCTGCTTGTTTGGAATACAATCTTTTTGACACCAAAGGAAATTCATAATTGGAACATCCTACAAAGTAGTGAGGAATACACCTCAACGGAAGTACATCGGGATTCGGGAACTAATATGAAAGTGACAGTGTGTTTTGGGAGAACCAGGGTGGTGGTTCCTTGTGGCAATGGAACTATTAAAGTCCACAGTCTTATCGAGCAAGCCGCCATGAGATATAAAAAGGCTATTGCGAAGGTAGGAAGTGTTTTTTTTAATGCATTTTGCAATGGGTGTTTTTATTCTTCTGCGGTAACATTGTAGCAAGGCTGGTGCAGTTTACTCAATATGGCGATTTTCTTAGAGAAAGATAGGAAAGGGGAATACAGAAAATCATTATTGTTTGAATGATTGATTGATTGAACGACATGATTGACGTGGAGTGGCGCTAAAAACAGGGCGATGCACAAAGTTGCCCTAGCCTAGCCCATAGATAGCAAATCCTAAAATGTGAACATTGTATCAACTGTGCCAACAATGTTACAACAACATTAGGTGCAACAGATAAATATGTTGTCAAACTTATATAAGCGAGTCCTCACGTCTAAACTGGCGGTAGCCTAAAAAGTGTAGGCTATAACAATGCTATTGCATTCGTCCACAGATGTTATGGCAACGATGCTAGAGCAGTGTTGTGGTACAATCACAAGAAGCTCGAGTATGCGGTGTGTGTGCGTGCTTTGGACTGATGAACAGTATCGGACGGTGAATGTGATTGACAACTATCAATCAAGGTGTCATTTCGCGCCACAACGCAACGTTCTCACCCGTCTAGAATCCTGAGTCCAGGCTTCCTGGATTGCGCAGGCAGGGCCTGGAGCGGAGGTGGGGGTGTGTGTTTTGTACGGTACGATTATTCTGGATTCCTCTGGAACTGGCCTAATTAAACGCACTCATATTGCAATATTTATTTCTAACCTACCCTACTATTGACGTGCTTATTTATCAAAGGCCTGTCAACTATAGTCGAGATTGTAATGTTATCATATTCATGAATTGCCCTAGGCTACCAAATGTTAATCAACTGCACTCTAGCTTACATTTACTCAAGAGTTTGCCACGTTATTTACTAATGTTTAAAACATGAATCGCTTACGTTTTATGTTCATACATGCATGGTCTAGACTAGTGTATACTTCTTGAACTTCATCGTCCATGGTGCACAGATTGCCCAGACTGATCTGTCTTCCCACATGTTATTTAGCAAGAACACTCACATGAGCAATGTAATCAGAAAGGGATCCTTCACATTTTCGAATTTTGTTTCCATTATTTCCTTAATTTAAGTAGTCTATCAACACTAAGCATCTGTTAGTAATACTCTTAAAAGGCTTCTTGTTTTTAAGTGTCAGTGTGCCAGGCTTTTAGCCCAAGGGTTGAATAGGGCCTGATTGCATGTCCTTTTGTGGCACTTGAATGGTCAGGTTTCGGCTCATTAAATTAAATGACTACTGAATGAATTCAAAATGTGTTACTGTTGCTATGGCCGGTGCCAACATTGACTGGCCCCTGAACAATGTGTGACAACATTACTATTGGAGTCGCATCACTGGGACCTTTTCATTTAACAGAGCTCTGTCTAAATGCTTTGGTAAACCAAAGCTGGTATTGCAAAGATATTTCTTTACAGAGAGCTGTTTGTGCATGGAAAATTGTTCAACATTTTCCCTCTACCAGAGAGAGGGAGGATGTGGCTGGAAAGGCTATGAGAAGGTATGAGAAGGGTAGAAGGGTTGGTTTTACAGTGAGGACAGGAATGAGGTTGGGGAGTGCTTAAAATTGAATTTTGTTTTAAAATGTTTTTGTTTCGTTATTGAATTGCTTGTCAGAGAGAAAGGAAAACTGTCTCAAAATGGTCCCTCTGTCAAATTTCCTGGCTTCTGAGAGGTTAACTCTAGATTGAACCAGTTTGTCCACACTATTCAATTTTATGAAGCCCATGTCTCTTAAATTACAACTTCTTACACAAATATACATTTTCACACTCAAGTGCTGTCGCTTCAGGCACCATACACTCTTGGTAGGCTACCTACCTCACATCTTGACACCTCATTATACACAGAAGGGCACTGTCTGTTCAGCACATGCTTTTCAGCACATGCTGTGCAGTGCGAAGTCAAACAATGACTTTGGTCATATAAATACAAACTCCTCCCTCCCTTCTCCACTGACTTGTAACACAAACGCTAACACACTCCCCTGGTCGGACATGGTTGCTCCTTTTCCATGGTTCAGCAGAATGAAGGCGACTGCTCCATTGATCCAGCAAGTGTAGCTTTCCCCTTTGGAGTTCCACTTTGCCCTCTATCCTCTATCAACGCTAGACTATTTTAAGGCAGCCTGGTCTGCCGGTAGCCTTGGGTACCAGTGTTTTTAGAGAACGTTCCACTCCTTGCCGCTCCTGTCATTTGCCAAAGATCTGTATACAGGTTTTTGGCAAATGACAGGAGTGGCAAGGAGTGGACTGTTAGCCAAAAAGGCTGTTATCCAGATGAGACTGCCAGGGCTTAACACAATGGAACCTGAGCTTTGGTACTATGCCCATTGAAGCTGTGAAGAGAGACACTTCACACAAACTTTGAAGAGACACAGGCACACACACACACTCTCTCACACACACACACACATCCATGTATTGTTCTTTTCCTGTATTATTGATTTTGTATTGTAGTAGATACTACCGTTCAAAAGTTTGGGGTCACTTAGAAATGTCTTGTTTTTTGTTGTCCTTTACAACATTAACAATGTCTACACTGCATTTCTGATCAATTTGATGTTATTTTAATTGATGACAAATGTGCTTTTCTTTCTAATTGACCCCAAACTTTTGAAAGGTAGTATGTGTTATGGTAGAGTGGTAATAATGTGGTGTTTTATTGTATGTAAATGTGATTGGACCCCAGGACGGGTAGCTGCTGCCTTGGCAACAGCTCATGGGGATCCGGAATAACTACAAAACTGAAGAGGCCCCACAGGTTTTCTGTGCAAAATTATTATAAAAAAGTAAATAATAATTGGACCTAAGACTGTTAAAAACACCAGCAAACCATCTCCAAGTGATTTTAATTTAGGGAATCTGTTCCAAAGTATTCCCATGCAGAATAGATATATAACAGGTTTAAAATGATGTTTTAGTCAGATTTTAAATCTGTTTGGGCTTCTTGCGGTCAATTTGCAGTCTACAAATGATTTGTAAGTATGTTCTGGCCCCCCGGCCATCCGCTCAAGGAAACAATTGGCCTGCAGATGAACTATTTAATGATCCCTGCTCTACTCCCTCTCATATTGGTTATGGGAAATTCAAGTTTATCTGTTTCTTATGATTTTTTTTTTTTTTTAACATTTTAAAGTTATTAAAAACGCGTCCTCTAAACGTGTTCCGGTTGTGCTGATTATGTGATATGCCTTTCAACAGTCTGAGTGTGAAGGGAGTTGCTGCTCGGGTGCATGTGGGGTGTATCGGGTTGGATACTGTGTGTTACAGAAATATCTGTGCAACACGATACATGTTTTATTCTATGCTGCCCATTGTGAATAACATTAAGAGTCAGACTGACTGATTGGTATCTGGCATGCAGATGCTCTCTCCTCCTGAGCCCCAGCCTGATTGCGCCTATCAGTGGTGAACCCAATCAATCCGAGTCAGTCCCTTGCTGTGTGTTATCGTCCCAGCAGGAGGAGAAGACCCAGGCAGGCTGCTTTAGTAGGGGCCGA
This sequence comes from Oncorhynchus masou masou, assembly GCF_036934945.1. Lineage (NCBI taxonomy): Eukaryota > Metazoa > Chordata > Actinopteri > Salmoniformes > Salmonidae > Oncorhynchus > Oncorhynchus masou. The sequence goes on along the minus strand of NC_088241.1, from coordinate 44,729,861 downwards.
CCTCTTGGCTTCCCTGTTCTCAGTTGTACAGTACCACTTGGCTGTGTAAATTACCTACTCAAGGACTCTTAACCTCAGCCAATGAATGCAGAGTCATGAAACATGGGCTTTTAATTGATGCTGTCCTTGGCTTTCAAGAAGCACTTGGCTTCAGTGTAGGAGTTGAGATATATTACTTTTTACCGTTGTGGTGGATGGAGTCTGCTCAGTGAGTAAGTCATGAATCTATTGATTCTCAGGAAATGCTTTTTTTGTTGGAAAATAGTTGCTTGAATGTGTCGCAATGTGAGTATTTATTTTATAAATTTTTTAAATTTAAAATTTGTTTTGAAAATGCTCTGGCGAGGAAACCTCACATGTGGTGGGCCTATTTCATAAATGCTGTATGTCGTGAATCAAATCAAATTTTTATTTATTTTTTTTTTTTTATTTTTATTTTTTTTTATTTATATAGCCCTTCGTACATCAGCTGATATCTCAAAGTGCTGTACAGAAACCCAGCCTAAAACCCCAAACAGCAAGCAATGCAGGTGTAGAAGCACGGTGGCTAGGAAAAACTCCCTAGAAAAGCCAAAACCTAGGAAGAAACCTAGAGAGGAACCAGGCTATGTGGGGTGGCCAGTCCTCTTCTGGCTGTGCCGGGTAGAGATTATAACAGAACATGGCCAAGATGTTCAAATGTTCATAAATGACCAGCATGGTCGAATAATAATAAGGCAGAACAGTTGAAACTGGAGCAGCAGCACGGCCAGGTGGACTGGGGACAGCAAGGAGTCATCATGTCAAGTAGTCCTGGGGCATGGTCCTAGGGCCGCGGTTCAGTTGAAACTGGAGCAGCAGCACGGCCAGGTGGACTGGGGACAGCAAGGAGTCATCATGTCAGGTAGTCCTGGGGCATGGTCCTAGGGCTCAGGTCCTCCGAGAGAGAGAAGGAGAGAATTAGAGAACGCACACTTAGATTCACACAGGACACCGAATTGGACAGGAGAAGTACTCCAGATATAACAAACTGACCCCAGCCCCCGACACATAAACTACTGCAGCATAAATACTGAAGGCTGAGACAGGAGGGGTCAGGAGACACTGTGGCCCCACCCGAAGACACCCCCGGACAGGGCCAAACAGGAAGGATATAACCCCACCCACTATGCCAAAGCACAGCCCCCACACCACTGGAGGGATATCTTCAACCACCAACTTACCATCCTGAGACAAAGCTGAGTATAGCCCGCAAAGATCTCCGCCACGGCACAACCCAAGGGGGGGGGCGCCAACCCAGACAGGATGACCACATCAGTGAATCAACCCACTCAGGTGACGCACCCCCTCAGGGACGGCATGAGAGAGCCCCAGCAAGCCAGTGACTCAGCCCCTGTAATAGGGTTAGAGGCAGAGAATCCCAGTGGAAAGAGGGGAACCGGCCAGGCAGAGACAGCAAGGGTGGTTCGTTGCTCCAGAGCCTTTCCGTTCACCTTCCCACTCCTGGGCCAGACTACACTCAATCATATGACCCACTGAAGAGATGAGTCTTCAGTAAAGACTTAAAGGTTGAGACCGAGTTTGCGTCTCTGACATGGGTAGGCAGACCGTTCCATAAAAATGGAGCTCTATAGGAGAAAGCCCTGCCTCCAGCTGTTTGCTTAGAAATTCTAGGGACAATTAGGAGGCCTGCGTCTTGTGACCGTAGCGTACGTGTAGGTATGTACGGCAGGACCAAATCAGAGAGATAGGTAGGAGCAAGCCCATGCAATGCTTTGTAGGTTAGCAGTAAAACCTTGAAATCAGCCCTTGCTTTGACAGGAAGCCAGTGTAGGGAGGCTAGCACTGGAGTAATATGATCAAATTTTTTGGTTCTAGTCAGGATTCTAGCAGCCGTATTTAGCACTAACTGAAGTTTATTTAGTGCTTTATCCGGGTAGCCGGAAAGTAGAGCATTGCAGTAGTCTAACCTAGAAGTGACAAAAGCATGGATTAATGAACTGTGGAGAATCACCGACCTGTTTGACTTGTTTGCAGTACAATACAATTCGTGCCCTTCTTCATGAAATGACATAATTACCATATGATATGATGTGGAGTCGGGACTTGTTAGGACAGGAGTAGCTGAAATGTTGAGGTGAGAACATTTGTTAGGTGGACAACGCTATGATGCTACATATTCACCCAGGGCTTTAGTGCTGTCGTGTGAAGTGACATGTGGCTCAGTGCCTGGCCCGAAGACCGTTGAGAAGAGCCACATTAAAAGGCGCTCTGTTTGTCTTTCATCTTCAAATCAGCTTGTGTGTGTGTGTGACAGACACCCATGCATCATCCCTTCTTTTTTAAACTTTTTTTTGTACACCTCATGATAATGGTGACTAAGCTTTCTGTGGAAAGCATGGATACAGCCACGTCAATAAATAGATGACCATTACAACACATGCGGTGGAATCATCTGGGGAGATCACAGGTTTTTAGGTTAACAAAGCGCAGTTGGTCAGGAGTTCATAATCGATGTGGGCATTTAGATGGTGGTTGGAATCTTTTGTACCTTTAATTCCCGGTGTCTTTACATTTGCTATTGCAGTGTATCGTTAAGGAAATAAGGACAGTGTTTCTGTGTGGCAATACATGGCATTTTTAACTCTGTGGGGCTACACTTGGCCTATTCCACCTGCCTCTCATAACACTGTCACCGTATGTGTCCTTAAGGCCCTACTAAAAATTCTCCCTTTTGTCTCCTAGACCAACATGTCTCACATCCTGTGCTGGATGAATGAGCTCTGTCATCTCTGCCTCCTCACCCCTCCCAGAGGCAGCCAATGACCCTTTACCTCTAGAGCCCAGCCAGACTGGCTCCTGGATGTCCTTAGACCCGATGCAACTTGAGTGGACTGAAATATCTAGGCTTTCCATGACTGAAAACAACAGGGAGGCAAAGGGAAGCATTCATGATCTGAATACTGTAGCAATTCTGTGGATCGGCAGCAATCCTGTGGATAACAGAGTTGGGGTTTCAATTCAGGAAGTAAATTGTACAGGGTTGAGGTCTATTCCATTTAAATTCAGGACATAAGAGGAATGGCCCATGAGGAACATTTGAATTTAAGTTTACTTCCTGAATTGAAATGGATTTGATCCCATCCCTGTACTGTATTGTACTTCCCATTTGATATTCCAGTCAGGATGTAAATGTGGGAATGCTGTGCTGTAATCCTTGGCTACTCTCAGCCAGTGAATGGAATTAGGAGAGAGTCGGCTGCCTGTGAAACACCACTAGGGAAACTGGGATGAGCCAGTGGAATGTATGTCAGTGCTCTGCTCATTGGCTCTGGTTCGTCACCTCATTGCATAAGACCGACGCACTTGAGTTATGTCAGAGCTGTTACAACTGACAAATGGGAACATTATGGTAATGATATAGCTAATTAATTAGCTGTTATGTCCTTATATCACTGGAACCACCATGAATATGCCCCCATAGTATGATGACGTGTTTCCTCACTGATACAACGGTGGTCAAGAAGAAATCATTTGAGTCCCAAATTACACCCTATTCCCTATATAAGGCGCTACTTTTAAACAGTGCCCATAGTGTAATGCACTATGTAGGGCACGTTATACTGTAGGTAATACGGTGCAATTTTTGGACACTTTCATAGGCCTTGTTCATTTTCACTACATGATCAGGGACAGGGGGCTAGTTTTAAAGGACAAACCTGACAACCTCTCGTCCCCTTCAGCTTTCACACAGTTTTATCCCCTACTGGTACCCGGCGCACTTTCCACCTGGTTAAGCTCTTCCCTCTCCTGTCCTTCCGTGCTAGTTCCTTTCAGGGGAATAGCATGGTGTCTTGGTCTCCAACACAGTCCTCGCTGCTGCAGAAATCATGAGCTGAGCTACCCAGCAAGAGAGGATGTGCACTGCAGACCCGTGGTGAGACGTGAGCTAAAACTTTAATGCGATCCAATTTGCTTAATCGTCATTGTTTTTAATTTGGGTCAAACATCATTCAAGGCAATTTTCCTCTTTGAGAACTAGTGCTGGAACATGGAAAGGCTACAGGCATCATCTACTTTGTGAATTGATAGGCGTGTGTGAAATAATAGGAGTGAAGCTGTTGCAAAAACGGAACGTCGTGTTCAAACAAGACAGTTTTTTTTTTAAACCGATTGAGCAGTACAGTGTGTAAAAAATCAAATCAAATGTTATTTGTCACATGCTCAAAATATAACAGATGTAGACTGTGAAATGCTTACTTTACAAGCCCTTAACCAACAATGCAGTTTTAAAGTATTTACTAAAATAAACTGAAGTATAAAATGTGTGTAAAAAAAATAAATAAGAAAATTAACAAATAATTAAAGAGCAACAATAAAATAACAGTGGCTATATACAGGGGGTAGCAGTACAGAGTCAATGTGCTGGGGCACCGGTTAGTCGAGGTAATTGAGGTAATATGTACATGTAGGTAAAGTGACTATGCATGGATAATTAACAGAGTAGCAGCAGCGTAAAAATGGGGGGGGGGGGGGGTGTAGAAAATGCAAATAGTCCGGGTAGCCATTTGATTAGCTGTTCAGATATCTTATGGCTTGGGGGTAGAGGCTGTTATGCCTTTTGGACCTAGACTTGGCGCTCCGGTACCACTTGCTTTGCTGTTGCAGAGAGAACAGTCTATGACTAGGATGGCTGATCTTTGGCATTATTTTTGGGCCTTCCGCTGACACTGCCTGTTATAAAGGTCCTGGATGGCAGGAAGCTTGGCCCCAGTGAAGTACTGGGCCGTACGCACTACCCTCTGTAGTCGGTTGGAAGCCGAGCAGTTTCCATACCAGGTGGTGATCAACCAGTCAGGATGCTCTCGATGGTGCAGCTGTAAAACTTTTTGAGGATCTGAGGACCTATGCCAAATCTTTTCAGTCTCCTGAGGTCAAATAGGCTTTGTTGTGCCCTTCACGACTGCCTTGATGTGTTTCGACCATGATAGTTTGGTGATGTGGACACCAAGGTACTTGAAGCTTTCAACCTGCTCCACCCTACAATTATACTCCATTACAGAAAAAGGAGACGCCGTACTGTGCTGTAGAGGGCACATATAGAATGCTCCATAATTTGAATTCATAAAGCAGTGAATTCTAAATAAACACAGTTCAAGTAGATTTCCCATTCAAACAGAATACAGGATGATGTTTGTGTCCTTCCTGGGTCTGTAAGTGACACATGGTGGAAGTTATTCATCTGTGGGTCTATATGGTTCAGTATGGGGATCAGAGAGTCATGTAGGCATTATAAAGGCACCAGCTGTGGTCTGGCCTTACCTAGTCCCTATAACACTTGGCTCTACAGCCCGGGGTCACTCTAGGGTCATGAACCTGATGACTTTTTAGCCCTTTTCTTTGGTTCACACACACATTTTGACCACCACGTAGTATGATCAATAGTATGGTCCGTTAAGACTCAGTCACACCAATAGCGTTTGCCAGCCGAGAGTACTTGGCAATTTGCGAACCGATTTCTACATCCACCAGTGGGTAGTCTCTAAAACACAGCGCACTGGATGATCATCAGACCAACAGCAGCTCAACGTTTGGTGCGATGTGAGTGGTCTTTTAGGTCATGCAGAGTTTGAATATTTCTGAAGACAAACTTTGTTTCTCTATTCATTTACATGCCCTCATTAATCATGGATTTCTCTTGAGTGGTCAGTCAGTCAGCAAGACTATAGATCTCCTAAGTTTCGATTGTAAGGGTGTGTATAGTAATACATGCTAATGCTGAATACTGTACATGATAGTTAGCCTTAAAGGTCCAATGCAGCCGTTTTTATCTCAATATCAAATAATTTCTGGGTAATGAAGTACCTTACTGTAATAACTTAAAATGGTCAAAAATAAACTAAAATAGCTTCTTAGAAAATAGCAATTTCTCGAGCAAGAATTTAGCTCGGACTCTCTGGGTGTGGTCTGAGTGGGGAGGGGAAACCTAAAACTTGCTGTTATTGGCAGAGAGATTTGGAACTACCAGACAGGCCAAAACTCCATCCCACCAAAACAGCCTGAAATTTAATGCAATCTTTTCAAACAGCTCTTAGACTAAACGGGAATTTCACAGTGTTATTCCATCGTCCGTAGTGTCTAAATATATATAAAACACAGAAAAATCTCATTTTTGACTGTACAGTGCCTTTAAAGATTTACCTTTAAACATATAACAGACCCGCTCAGAAGGGCCTACACTGGGCTTATTTCATTTTGGGATCTCAATGTTATCTTGTTTGTCACATAATCAAACAGTCCTATTAAAATGATTGGTATTGATTTGCTGTCATTTCTCTCCATTTCCTGGACCCAGAATGACAAAACCAATCCCTGATGCATTGAGCCATTCAGAAACCAAGGTGGCCTTGACAGAGAGTGAGGTTCAATCTATCGTCCCTCTGTTTGAGCCAGTCTCTAAATGAGTGTATTAGGGTAGTGTGGTTCCAGGAAAGCCTGCACAGAGTGACATGCCAAACAGGAACTCTGGAAAACAGTGTTTTCTATCCCACCCATGGCCTTGCTGAAGGAACCCTGATTCTTGTTGTTGTGTTAGCTGATGGGCTGAGACAGGCAGGGGTAATCATTACCTTGGACTGTTGAGGATCACAGTAGCTATGAATGCAACACACACACACACACACACACACACACACACACACACACACACACACACACACACACACACACACACACACACACACAGCTAAAGTGAAGGTTACACATTCCTTACGGTTTTGCATATGTAAATGTTTTAAAAAATAATAACGATATTTCACATTATCATGTGTTTTTGGAGCACTTCGTCATGATGTTTCACATGATCTCAACCTTTCACACATGGATTCAAATGTTCAAATAGTAATATTTTTTAAAATTTGATATCACAGGTGATACACTGCAAATGTAAATGAGTCGTTAGGATACACACAACAGTGCTTTTAACAGTCTTTTGTACATATATATTTTACACACATGATTACATTGTGTATGTTTTTATTTTAACCTTTATTTAACTAGACAAGTCCGTTAAGAACAAATTGTTATTTACAATGACAGCCTACACCAGCCCTAACAACACTGGGCCATTGTGCACTGCCCTATGGGACTCCCAATCACAGCTGGTTGTGATACAGCCTGGAATCAAACCAGGGTCTGTAGTGACACCTCTAGCACTGAGATGCAGTGCCTTATTAAACCACTGCATCACTCGGGAGCCCCTAAATACAGTAATTCTTATTCAACATGTCGTCACCTGCCATTTGAACTGTCAACCGCTTGGTTCTCCTCCTTCTGATCTTCCTGCTACGCCACTACAGTATGTCTGTCAAAGACTGATTTCACATGTATTCCTAGTCTATACGTTGTACTTAAGGAAAGTACATCTGCTTTGTTAGAAATACACTATTTAAAAAATATATATTTATCATAGTGATACCTCCAATTGCTGAAATAAGTAAATTAAATCAATACTGAGATTAACGAATAACTAAAATAGCAATGCAGATGTGAGTTCAATTTGAAAAAGTGAGTTCAAACGAATTGTCCCAAAAGAAAAAATTATGTATTTTTTTTTTGTAAGTGAAAGTGAAGTAATGCAAGTTGAAACTGAAAATGTTAAATAATGTAAATGTAAAAAATATTGAATTGCATGAAAATATTTAGAACGTGTTAATTTGCATTCAGTTGATTTTTGCATCCAATCTTTAAATGTATTTGGTCAAACAATGTATTTTCACTCTTGGTTCTTGTCTTGTCCATTTTTTTCAACTTCCTTCCTCTTTTTGACGTGGAGGCCGGTTTAGCGGGGGATGAGCGAGTTTTTCCTGGCTTCCGGCTAACTCCTTCCTGTTTTTAGCCATTGGTTGCCTGTATTTAGCAGCTATTAGCTTGACATTCCTCTCTGGTCCTTCTCATATCTGTACTGTGTGTCTGTATACAGTGCCTTCAGAAAGCATTCATACCCCCTTGGCTTATTCCACATTTTGTTGTGTTACAGCCTGAATTCAAAATGGATTCAATATCATTTTTTCCTCACCCATCTATACACAATACCCCATAATGACAAAGCGAACATTTTTGCAAATGTATTGAAAATGAAATACATAAATATCTAATTTGCATAAGTATTCACACCCCTTTGCTATGACACTCGAAATTGAGCTCAGGTGCATAAATATCCTTTGATCATCCTTGATGTCACAACAACTTGATTGGAGTCAATTGTTTGGACATGCTTTAGAAAGAAGCACACCTGTATACAGTGCATTCAGAAAGCATTCTCACCCCTTGACTTTTTAAAATTGTTCTGTTTTCTGTTAGACACATACCCAAGACGCCTCAAAGCTGTAATCGTCAAAGGTGCTTCTACAAAGTATTGACTCGGGTGTGAATACTGATGTAAATTGGACATTTATATATTTCATTTTCAATAAATTTGCAAAACATTTCTAAAAACATGTTTTCACTTTGTCATTATTGGGTATGTGTGTAGATGGGTGAGAAAACAAACCTATTTAATCCATTTTGAATTCAGGATGTAACACAACAAAATCTGGAACAAGTCAAGGGGTATGAATTAAGGTTAAATATTTTCCCGGTGTTATACAATAGTTCCATGCTGAGAATAAATCAGGATTTCACTACTCTTCACAAAGATTGAATGGTTATGCGTCTCAATAAATAACTGCTATAGCCTACCGCGATCGCGCTTTCAAACTACTCCTGAGTTCTATTGGCTGCTGTATTTAACATTCAGCAAACAAGCTTGTGTCCTTCTTCGAATGCTTTTATTGGTATAAGAATTGCGAAAACAAATAATATCCAACAAGCTATTCTAGTCTAGCTTTTCCTGCATGGGACTCCAAGAGCTAAAATAGTTTTTTTAAAGGAGAGCGGCCAGTTGAGCACAAGTGTCTGCGTATTGCATAAAGAGACAGAGGCTATAAGTTAGAAGCTTGTTATGTATAACCAGTCATGAATTAGTTAAATATAAGGCTGATACTGCATTGTATGTATTACCTAAAAGAGGTAGGCTAGGACATCTATATATAGGGCCATACTGTGTGAGTGAGAAGTGGAAGTTTACATACATTACATTACATTTAAGTCATTTAGCAGACGCTCTTATCCAGAGCGACTTACAAATTGGTGAATTCACCTTCTGACATCCAGTGGAACAGCCACTTTACAATAGTGCATCTAAATCATTTAAGGGGGGGTGAGAAGGATTACTTATCCTATCCTAGGTATTCCTTGAAGAGGTGGGGTTTCAGGTGTCTCCGGAAGGTGGTGATTGACTCCGTGTTAATGTGTTCATCCTATGGAATGTATTCATCCTATGTAATCTATTACATAGGATGAACACATGAACACATTACATAAGATGAATACATGACATAGGATGAACACATTACATGGGATGAACACATGAACACATTACATAGGATGGATACATTACATAGGATGAACACATTACATTGGATGAATACATTATATATGATGAACACATTATATAGGATGAAAACATGAACACATTACATAGGATGAACACATTAACACATTACATAGGATGAACACATTAACACATTACATAAGATGAATACATTACATAGGATGAATACATTACATAGGATGAACACATTACATAGGATGAATACATTTCATAGGATGAATACATTACATAGGATGAACACATTACATAGGATGAATACATTACATAGGATGAGCACGAACACATTACATAGGATGAATACATTACATAGGATGAACACATTATATAGGATGAAAACATGAACACATTACATAGGATGAACACATTAACACATTACATAGGATGAACACATTAACACATTACATAAGATGAATACATTACATAGGATGAATACATTGCATATGATGAACACATAACATAGGATGAACACATTACATAGGATGAACACATTACATATGATGAACAAATGAATACATTACATAGGATGAACACATGCACACATTACATAGGATGAATACATTACATAGGATGAACACATTACATAAGATGAACACATGAATAGATTACATAGGATGAATACATGACATAGGATGAACACATGAACACATTACATAGGATGAACACATTACATAGGATGAATACATGAATACATTACATAGGATGAACACATTACATAGGATGAACACATTACTTAGGATGAATACATTACATAGGATGAACACATTACATATGATGAACAAATGAATACATTACATAGGATGAACACATGAACACATTACATAGGATGAACACGTTACATAGGATGAACACAAGAACACATTACATAGGATGAATACATGAACACATTACATAGGATGAACACATGACCACATTACATAGGATGAATACATTACATAAGATTAATACTTTCCATAGGATGAACACATTAACACATTACATAGGATTAATACATTACATAGGATGAACACATGAATACATTACATAGGATGAACACATTACATAGGATAAATACAGTACATATAATGAACACATGAATACATTACATAGGATGAATACATTATATAGGATGAATACATGAACACGTTACATAGGATGAACACATTAACACATTACATAGGATGAACACATTAACACATTACATAGGATGAATACATTACATAGGATGAATACATTACATATGATGAACACATTACATAGGATGAACACATTCCATAGGATGAACACATGACCACATTACATAGGATGAATACATGAACACATTGCATAGGATGAACACATTACATAGGATGAATACATTACATAGGATGAATAAATTACATAAGATGAATACATTCCATAGGATGAACACATTATATAGGATGAACACATTACATAGGATGAATACAGTACATATAATGAACACATGAATACATTACATAGGATGAATAAATTACATAAGATGAATACATTACATAGGATGAACATACACTTAGCTTGGAGTCATTAACTTGTTTTCCAACCACTCTACTCACTTCTTGTTAACAAACTATAGTTTTGGGAAGTCGGTTAGGGCATCTACTTGTGCATGACACAAGTCATTTTTCCAACAATTATTTACGGACAGATTATTTCACTGAAATTCACTGTATCACAATTCCAGTGGGCCAGAAGTTTACATACACCAAGTTGACTGTGCCTTTAAACAGCTTGGACAATTCCAGAAAATGATTTCATGGCTTTAGAAGCTTCTGATAGGCTTATTGATATCATTTGAGTCAATTGGAGGTGTACTTATGGATGTATTTCAAAGCCTACCTTCAAACTTAGTGCCCCTATGCTTGAGGTCAGACGGGCCTGGACATGTACTGGCTTAAGCAGGGGGACACGTCTGGCACTGCATGATTTGAGTCCCAAGACCTCAGAAATAAAATTGTCAACCTCCACAAGCCTGGTTCATCCTTGGGCGCAATTTCCAAATGCCTGAAGGTACCACGTTCATCTGTACAAACAATAGTACGCAAGTATAAACCCCATGGAACCATGCACCCGTTATACCGCTCAGGAAGGAGATGCGTTCTGTCTCCTAGAGATGAACGTACCTTGTTGCGAAAAGTGCAAATCAATCCGAGAACAACAGCAAAGGACCTTGTGAAGATGCTGGAGGAAATGGGTACAAAAGTATCTATATCCACAGTAAAACAAGTCCTATATCAACATGACTTGAAAGTTCGCTCAGCAAGGAAGAAGCCACTGCTTCAAAACCGCCATTAAAAAAAAGCCAGACTATGGTTTGCAACTGCAGATGGGGACAAAGATTGTACTTTTTGGAGAAATGTCCTCTGGTCTGATGAAACAAAAATAGAACTGTTTGGCCATAATGACCATTGTTATGTTTGGAGGAAAAAGGGGGAGGCTTGCAAGCCGAAGAACAACATCCCAACTGTGAAGCACGGGGGTGGCAACATCATGTTGTGGGGGTGCTTTGCTGCAGGAGGGACTGGTGCACTTCACAAAGTAGATGGCATCATAAGGGAGGATAATTATGTGGATATATTGAAGCAACATCTCAAGACATCAGTCAGGAAGTTAAAGCTTGGTCGCAAATGGGTCCAAGCATACTTCCAAAGTTGTGGCAAAATCGCTTAAGGACAACGAAGTCAAGGATTTGGAGTGGCCATCCCTATACCCTGACCTCAATCCTATAGAACATTTGTGGGCAGAACTGAAAAGCATGTGTGTGAGCAAGGAGGCCTACAAACCTGACTGTTACACCAACTCTGTCAGGAGGAATGGGCCAAAATTCACCCAACTTATTGTGGGAAGCTTGTGGAAGGCAACCCAAAACGTTTGACCCAAGTAAAACAATTTAAAGGTAATGCTACCAAATACTAATTGAGTGTATGCACACTTCTGACCCACTGGGAATGTGATGAAATAAATTAAAGCTGAAATAAATCATTCTCTCTACTATTATTCTGACATTTTACATTCTTTATATAAAGTGGTGATCCTAACTGACTTAAGACAGGGAATATTTTACTAGGATTAAATGTCAGGAATTGTGAACAACGGAGTTTAAATATATTTGGCTAAGGTGTATGTAAACTTCCGACTCCAACTGTATAATTTAACAGTTCTATGTAACGCCATGCTGTTCATATACATCATTTATTATAATTTACAGGTTTCTTTCAGTTATTTAAGTGGGTTTTAGGCAGTAAATCTCAGTAAACCTACTATGAATGCTTTATGAAGGCACTGTATATTTAAGTGGTGCTGGGGGCTCCCAAGTGGCGCAGCGGTCTATCTCAGTGCAAGAGGCGCCACTACAGTCCCTGGTTCAAATCCAGGCTGTATCACATCCGGCTGTGATTGGGAGTCCCATAGGGCACACACAATTGTTTTGGGCAGGCCCACATTGTCAATAAGAATTTGTTATTTACTGACTTGCCTAGTTAAGTATTAAAAAGTATATTTAGTGTATTGTTTGTTTCTAGTTTGTCAGTTAGTTGCTTAAAATGTTGTATTTTTGAATTCAAGTGGCTGCATCTAACGTTAGTGATAGCTAGCTATCGTTAGCGAACGGCTTTCAAGGAAGGATGGCTTTTTTTCTTGCTTTTTTTTACATCCGCTGCCTGCAAGAAATCCCGAAATGAGCTGTGAACTGTCAATGTCCATCGAATTGCAAAATTGACATCGACTCCAGCCAGCAAGCTGGAGAAAGGCTTTAAGTTGTATGCTCATAATTTTTGATGTACACAGGTAAGTTGCATTCTACTGCTGATTATCTGCTTATGTGTAATATTTCTGACTTGTTATTGTTTATCACAGTGTCCAACAGAGACGAGTGGAGAGGTCAGTGTGAGGGCCTGTTGCTACAGGTCAATAAAGAAGAACAAGAAGCCACACAGTCAGAGTAGGGAGAAAGCTAGCATATGATTGTTCAAATTTCACAACCAGTCAGAAGTTTAGATGTTGGAAGTGTACATTCAGCCGGCAGATCCAAAGGTTAGTGATCAAAACATGTCAGGGAGGATTAGTTAAGGTTCGGCATAGGGTTCCAAAAGCTGCCGGCTGTATATCCACTGCCTGAAATGTTTGGTATGCTGTGCTCTTAATTCTCTTGTACTAACAAATAGGCCTAAATATATTTGGTTTAGTAGGCTATATTTCACACTGTCATCAATGTTTTTAATACCTCTAATCACATACTTTTTTGTTGCTCTGGGATCAGTTTGGATTGCTTTGGGATTGTGACCCTGTCGTCCTCACCCATAACCATTGCACATGTGTAGCAGGCAGCTGCTCTCTGCAATCATGCAGTTGCACTGGTCTTCCAGATGGTATACTTCTACTACTTCCTGTTCACAGCTGTACAGAGGCAGAACAATGATGGCACAAACCTAGAACAACTAAGTGTTGTAACAGTAAATATAAATATCTGCGAAAGCAACATGGCACTTTTACCCTACGGAGGAGCCATGCGTACTATTGGCAGGTGCAAGGCCAACTGCTCGTTACTGGGCTCGAGTGGTGTGACTGTCTATGCCCAGGAAGACATGCTTGTGCAGTGACTGCATCTTGAACCTGAGGTCATAGCGGTGATCGGAGAGAAGGCAGAATCCTATTATTCCAACGTGTTCATTCAGAGGTACTTGTCTGTGAAGCCACGGTACTAAATCTGTTTCAGCCCAAGCGTAGCCCCACAATGTGTGAAGACCTTACAGTACATTGAACTAATTTCTTGTTGATGATTGAGTTGTTATAGTCTTTTGACCATGCTGTCTGTGCATCCACTATTGTTTGATTAAAAAATACCAAAGTTATAGTTCAATGTGTTGTATATTTATATAAAATATATATTTATTGTAACAGTATCTAAATGTGTGTGTTTGGAATAGAAATGTCACCAGAGTGCCTGGACACCGTTTAGTTTATAATTACTAAAATTATCTTGTCTTAAACTATACAGTGGGGCAAAAAAGTATTTAGCCAGCCACCAATTGTGCAAGTTATCCCACTTAAAAAGATGAGAGTCCAGTAATTTTCATCATAGGCCTGTAATTTTTCATTCAACTATGACAGACAAAATGAGAAAAAAAATCCAGAAAAGCACATTGTAAGATTTTTAATGAATTTATTTGCAAATTATGGTGGAAAATAAGTATTTGGTCAAATACAAACAAGCAAGATTTCTGGCTCTCACCGACCTGTAACTTCTTCTTTGAGAGGCTCCTCTGTCCTCCACTCGTTACCTGTATTAATGGCACCTGTTTGAACTTGTTATCAGTATAAAAGACACCTGTCCACAACCTCAAACAGTCACACTCCAAACTCCACTATGGCCAAGACCAATGAGCTGTCAGAAACAAAATTGTAGACCTGCACCAGGCTGGGAAGACTGAATCTGCAATAGGTAAGCAGCTTGGTTTGAAGAAATCAACTGTGGGAGCAATTATTAGGAAATGGAAGACATACAAGACCACTGATAATCTCCCTCGATCTGGGGCTCCACGCAAGATCTCACCCGTGGGGTCAAAATTATCACAAGAACGGTGAGCAAAAATCCCAGAACCACACGAGGGGACCTAGTGAATGACCTGCAGAGAGCTGGGACCAAAGTAACAAAGCCTACCATCAGTAACACACTACGCCGCCAGGGACTCAAATCCTGCAGTGCCAGACGTGTCCCCCTGCTTAAGCCAGTACATGTCCAGGCCTGTCTGAAGTTTTCTAGAGAGCATTTGGATGATCCAGAAGAAGATTGGGAGAATGTCATAACTTTTTGGTAAAAACGCAACTCGTCGTGTTTGGAGGACAAAGAATGCTGAGTTGCATCCAAAGAACACCATACCTACTGTGAAGCATGGGGGTCGAAACATCATGCTTTGGGGCTGTTTTTCTGCAAAGGGATCAATGTAAGGGAAAGAATGAATGGGGCCATGTATCGTGAGATTTTGAGTGAAAACCTCCTATCAGCAAGGGCATTGAATATGAAATGTGGCT
This sequence comes from Oncorhynchus masou masou, assembly GCF_036934945.1. Classification (NCBI taxonomy): domain Eukaryota; kingdom Metazoa; phylum Chordata; class Actinopteri; order Salmoniformes; family Salmonidae; genus Oncorhynchus; species Oncorhynchus masou. The sequence continues at coordinate 44,714,365 of NC_088241.1, read as the reverse complement.
GGGTTTTTCAGCATGACAGTGATCCCAAACACACCGCCCGGGCAACGAAGGAGTGGTTTCATAAGAAGCATTTCAAGGTCCTGGAGTGGCCTAGCCAGTCTCCAGATCTCAACCCCATAGAAAATCTTTGGAGGGAGTTGAAAGTACGTGTTGCCCAGCAACAGCCCCAAAACATCGCTGCTCTAGAGGAGATCTGCATGGAGGAATGGGCCAAAATACAAGCAACACTGTGTGAAAACCTTGTGAAGATTTACAGAAAATGTTTGACCTCTGTCATTGCCAACAAAGGGTATATAACAAAGCATTGAGATAAACTTTTGTTATTGACCAAATATTTATTTTCCACCATAATTTGCAAATAAATTCATAAAAAAATCCTACAATGTGATTTTTCGGGATTTTTTTTCTCTCTATTTTGTCTGTCATAGTTGGAGTGTACTTATGATGAAAATTACAGGCCTCATCTTTTTAAGTGGGAGAACTTGCACAATTGGTGGCTGACTAAATACTTTTTTGCACCACTGTATGTGCAACTGGGCAAGGATACTCATAATCAGAATCGGTTTACTTTAGGAGGATTAAAGGGACTGGAAGCTAACTTTTTTTTTTTAATTGACAACCTAAGCCGACATATTTATTCACAACTGGTAAATGGTAATCCAATGATTATCGAGGTTTAAAATAACATGTCAAATTCAGTATCACAAATAGTTTAATCAAAATGTCATGTCAATATTCAGTACAACATATACATTTGTCACCATCGATATAAACGATGAGTAGTCAAATTTCGCTCATTTTCCCTCTACACTGAAGCAAACAACTGATTGCACAACAGTGCGGACCCAAAGGTGATCGTCCATGAAGAGCTATTCCCACTAATGCCTTCATTGTGCAGTGGCATTTGGAGTTTGAGAACATCTCACTCTGCAGCAGAAGAGCGGTGCTGTCAACAATGACCTTCGTGCCTGGTTAGCTTTTAAATTCCTCCGGCAAGTTGGCTTTCACTTCCTCTTGTGACATCCAGATGGTCACTGCTCTGAGCATCGTGTAGAGGACGTTGGCCCAGGTGATGATGATCCTGCTGACTGTAGAGGGGTGAAAGTGTTGGCTCAGGTCTCTGTCCTTCATCCCCAGAGCGAGATGTGTGAGGAAGAGGAGTAGTTCATCCACTGGCTGCAATGCCTGTATCAGTAAACGCAGTCAACATACAGTATGTATGTAATCATTGTCATTGCTGTACTTTTGAATCGCAGTTGCTGTTAGGTTTATAGGCCATTTTGTATGCAGCGGCATAATGTTTTCAGGAGGTTGACTGTCGATGCGTCGTCTCTGTATATGATGTACACTAAGTGTACAAAACATTATCATCTTCCTAAATAATTAAATTGCCCACGGAACAGAGTCAATTCGTCGGGGCATGGACTCCAGAAGGTGTCAAGCGTACAACAGGGATGCTGGCCCATGTTGACTCTAATGCTTCCCACAGTTGTCAAGTTGGCTGGATGTCCTTTGGGTGGTGGACCATTCTTGATACACACGGGAAACTGTTGAGTGTGAAAAACCCAGCAGGGTTGCAGTTCTTGACACAAACCAGTGCGCCTGGCACTTACTAGCATACCCCGTTCAAAGGCATTTCAATCGTTTGTCTTGCACATTCACCCTCTGAATGGCACACATACACAAACCATGTCTCAAGGCTTTAAAATCCGTCTTTAACCTGTCTCCCCTTCATCGACACGGATTGAAATGGAATTAACAGGTGACATAAATGAGGGATTATAGCTTTCACTTGGATACACCTGGTCGGGCTGTCATGGAAAGAGCAGGTGTTCTTAATTTTTTGTACACTCAGTGTGTATTGTTGTGTATTTCATTTAACATGCATGACATTCGCAAAACAAAATATTATTGATAACACAACGTTTCAAGTGATTTAGTACATGAAAACAATCAAACTCTTATGAATTACTTGGATGGAAGAGTGACCTCATTCCTCTGAGTGACTCTTGCTGCTTGAGTAACGCTCACAAGCTTGGCAGTTGCTGGCTGAATCAAAAAGCTACAATCTGTTGGAAGAATTAACCAAAAGAGGACTGTTAAGGACCCAGAAATAGCATACATTTCATCATTAACTACCTATTTATAGCATACAATAAGTTATGTTGGTTTAGAGTCATCAACCTTCTTAATGTAGAATTCTATGTCCTCATCTGATCCCACAAACCACTGCAGACCAAGACTGTCAGAAGTAGTTATCACTTCCAGCGTTCTCCCAAGCCTAGCGATCTCAGTCTGCATCTCCTTTTCAGACCAGGCCAAGTCAACAGCCAAGTCAACTGCTGCTGGCTCAGGTACAGCACAGTATTTGTGGTTCTGGGAACAGTCCATATCATCATCAACTTCATCTTCACCATCCTCTGCATGGTCGGAGCTCCGTTTCTCTCTCTTCTCCTAAACACCCGGCCTTGAGGGATGAACATAATTGTTCCAATGGAAAAGAAGAGGCACTGCCCCCTTCCTCAGATGATGATGCAGCCCTCCCGAGGTTGGCTCAACTACATCTTCAGGAAGGAAATGTCTGCCAGAGACCTTAAAGACCTTAAACAAGGAGTGATGGTTGTTGATAATGGCCTCTTTACGCCTATGTAGATTTTCCATTAAAAATCAGCTGTTTCCAGCTACAGTCATTTACAACAAGAACAATGTCTACACTGTGTTTCTGATCAATTTGATGTTATTTTAATGGACAGAAGGTGTGCTTTTCTTTCAAAAACAAGGACATTTCTAAGTGACCCCAAACTTTTGAACGGTAATGTGTGTGTATATATATATTTTCTTTTCTTTTGCGCCAATTATTTGAAACTCAAATTTTCTCCATAGAGATGGCACTCCTAAAATAAAAAATATAACGTGGATCCCCATGTTGTCACATTTATTTCATAGTCGATCAGGTTTTCACATGCTCAAATTTGTACTTTCATGGTATCACATGTTGAAATTTTTCGTTACGATGTCACATTTATTTCAAAAGATCATGTTTTCGTGTAGCGTGTAGTTTCATACCACATGTTGCTTTTGCATGTTGTCACATGTTTTCACATAAGAATATATGTGAAATTCATGAATGGATTTTCTGTTGGGGTTCACAGCCTGCAGAATGTTTGGATGATAAATAATGTGCCTGGATGTCATACCTTTTTAAACCTTTTGTTTATTCGGTGGGACAGGTTTAGTGAGAGACAGCAGGCTGAATGATATGATAGCTATCAGATATGCCGGCACTCCAGGTTTACCTTCTGTACTGTTGCCCAGGTAACGGCACTCTTGAGATTTAAAAGACAGTAACACTCACTCACACTCACACACGTACTGACGTTTCTGACCTCCCTCGCTCTTTCCCCTCCCAACCCCAGTGTTCCCGTTTTCACAGGTGAGTCATTATCAGATAGTGTGGGTTTGTTTGGAAAGGGAAGAACACGACTTGTTAATGGAACTGCTTCTGGGTTAGCCTGGGTAAATGTACTTAACCGAGAGAGGGAAAGTTCAGCAAGGTGACTGAGCAGCACAACTAAACACCCAAATAGTGGCACAGGATTCAGCCAGACAGCAAAACTCAACCCACTCAGTCTGACACCCAAGGCTTTAACACAGTATTGGTTAGTAATGGCAACTTTATTTAAAGGGTACCTTTTTAAAGGACTTCATAACATGCATAACCTATTCTTCTCCCAGTCTAGTGGCTCTCGGTTTTCTAAGTACCTTTTCAAACACAACAGGCTTTCTCCAAGGTTTGGCTCTGGTGTGATACAGTAGAACAATTATTTGATTGGTGTCTTCCTGTAGTGTCAAAGGGCTCTGTCTGGGATGTGGTGTTATTGGGAGAGAAAGAAGGAATTGTTTCAGAGAATGTTTGGCCACTGTTGTGTTTCCTGCAGCAAGGATTAACGATTCCCACAGAAGAGTCCATCACTCATACTTGGACTCGAAACGCTTTAAAACGGAACTGCGAACATCGCTCTTGTCTTTGAATGATATGCGTTTCAGGCAAATGCCAGTATTATGTTTGTTAATGTCACTACAATGGAAAAACACGGAACATTCTAGACACGTTCTGAACGCTCTGTTTTGACTGTTTTATGCTTTGCGTGCAGCATGTCTTAACTTGGAAGGCTGCTTTACTGCCCTTAAAATATACACATTCCTTTTCCAGTGAATAATGTCAAGGCTGCTGAAGCCCCTCCCCTGGGGAAGCAGACAGCACAGAGATATAACTATAAAGGAGAGATAATAACGAAGCAATGATAATTATTATCAGTCGAGTATATTCCTGCCTTGTTGGACCATAATTGTTATGTGTTTACGTTGAACATTGAAATGTTTTACTGTTCATGCCAATAAAGTATATTGAATTGATTTGAGACGCAGGGAAGGGAGACGGAGAGCGAGACAAAGGAAGGAAAGAGAGCGAGCGAGTAACACTGAGATAGAGGCCTCAGACTCCAGCTCCTGTTTCATGGCAGAATGAGCCCAATGAAGTTTGAGAGTTCACATGATATGCTGGAGTGGACCACAGAGCTAACCACTGGCTCATCTCAGTCCTCCTCTCCTCCTTACTATCCTGACTGAGTCCACTTTGCTCTAATGATAAGATAGAATCAGGTAGATTGTTAGGCCATTGTACATTGACCAGCATAAATCATCTGTCATGCCATCTGAGATAGTTAGCATGGCTTCGTTGAGATATTCACTTTATTGATCACCGAGGGGAGATTCTCATACTTCAGATGGTTCCAGTGTTACAGCTGAAAACATTCCTGATGGTATTTTAATCATTCAATCATGTGCACTATGATTACAACATGTCTGCAAGAAGGAGGGATAGAACACATGGTTTTGATACCAGCCCAAACACATGGATTAGGAAATGCATAGGCCGAAGCCTAGTAAATGAAAACCACTCTCTTTTGTTTGGGATTTGGTTCAGGTGTAGGAGTATGTCTCGGTCTTGTTTTTCTGATCTTTAGTTTCCCTGAGATAGCGAGTCCTGCCTACAGCTACAAGTTGTAGCAGAGGCCAACTATGTGGCTGGTGGTGTTTCAACATGTTACGGCGAGTCCTTGGTGTCGTGGGTGTGATTCTCAGTGTTTTGTCAACAGCTTAGTTTTGCAGTCAGAAGTCGTTTGAAAGCGCTTGAAGGGGTGTTTGACTGTATGATCATCAAGTGCAGCACGGCGAACACTTTCTTTGCGAGAGGGTCTAAAACACTTGTTATCCAAGGTCATCCTTCATACGTCATTGTGGACACAGGGCTTATGTCATCACATAGTCTTTCAGTTCCCAGGACCCTCTGCATGAATGTCAGTAATGGATGAACACAGATCTGTTCTCAGCTGTATTCGATTTTCCTTGACTTCTGTTATGGCTTGTATCTGGCTTTGACTAGACGGTATACAGCTATGGACAGAAGGGACCTTTCATAGCAGGTGAAGAGAACCTACGCAGAAGGTTAGGAGAATTAACATAGCAGGTTAGGATAATTAGGTTAGGAAAAGGGTTAAGGTTCACTAAAATGCTTAAAATCTCCCCCTGACGCGATTTGAACGTGAAACTTGTTTTTACCGTAGCTGTACACCATCTAGCCACAACCCTTGTATCTTCCATTTTAACCCCAGACCTACACTGACTGCAGAGAGGCACTGGGTTATCTTGTAGGTGAGCTTGTTTGCTTAACCTCTTAAGTCATTTGAAATGGTAAGACGTTGTGCTCACACAGCCAAGTTATATGTGGCTAACCATACTATTACTATTGTTGTGTTATTACAGGAGGCAGCATGAATGCCATGTAAGGGCATATGGGAACCATCTGAATAATCGAATACGGGTGTTTAAAAGTAGATGTCGTCATCATCAGAGGGGACTGACTGTGTCCTTGTAACTGACTGTGTGAATCTTTCTCTGTTGACTTCGGTGTCATTCAACTCCCCGCCAATGAATACACAGAAACTCTTGCAGTAGTTTCATAGAGGGATCAAGGTAAATACACACGGTTGTATAAATAGTACAGTAGATGCCCTAAACTTTTATCAAACGATACTGAATACTTTCATGGGCGGTTCCACAGACACTTCAAGCCTGCTTCTGAATATGATTTAAAATGTGTCCTTATTTTATTAAGGAGTACTATGACGGGATGTGGCTGATGTTTTAGGAGCCAACTGAAACCTATTGTTGTGTCCTCTCCAGTTGATCCATGTGTATTCATCACAAAGAGAAGTTTCAGTTTTTCATTCACATGAAATCTTTGTGAGAAGGAGACAAAAAGAAACTATAGGCTAGATTCTTTCTCCTAGGTGGCCTTGGATTTGTGTTTGTTTGGAATGCAGGGTCTGAGCCCGAGGATTTTAGTCCTTCAGTCTGATCAAAGAAAGACTGTTAATTACAGATTGGTTGTGTCCACATTTTATATCCTATTCAATTGGTGCACTACTTTTTTCCAATAGCCCCATGGACCCTGGTCAAAAGTACACTACATAGGGAATAAGGTGTAATTTGGGACTTAACCATCCACTGTGGTTATTAGTATAGATGGAATTATCCCTGGACTGGCTGACATTCATGAGCTAGCTATTAGAGGACCTAGCTACACCCAACTGCACAGAATTACATGCTAAGGCTGGAAAGGCCCCAATTGGTACCAAATAAATATGTACTGCATACTTTAATTGCAGCATCAAAGAGAATTTATTGGCATTGGGATGCTTTTAGTTTTCCTTAAACTTCTAGTCTGAAAATCATTTGTTTGTTTCTCTCTCATACAGCATGCGAGAACACAATGGAACGAAAATAGCCATCACTGCACAGAGAACTAGCTAGCTAATTAATTATCCTCTGTGGATTGCAGTTTTGCTTTAAATGGCAATGCTTCCTCCAGGACATTTTTACTGTTGATATATAATTTCCATAAGCTCCCTTTAAATGTAGTCTTTAACTCAGATCCAGATGAGTTTTGTGCCGTAAACTGCTGTAGAACATGGACTAATGACGCCTCGAATTGGCCTCTATTCATCAACCCTAATTGTTTTTGTGAATAATTCTCCCTGGTCTGGACTCCATTACGTCGACATATTACATTATTGTTCTTTCGTCAAGCAGAGAGCCTAGTGCTTCCCTTTGCCTCATGTTTGACTAGTCATTGTTTCCCTGATATATTCCGTAACATCTCTTTTTGATGTCCAGTGTTTCTGTGTCGGTGGTTTTGGGCGAGCTTTGCCAACTTTTATACTTTACTTTACAACTGAATCTCTTCCATTTTTTTCTCTTTTCCTTTTGCCTTGACATTATGCACCATATCTGAACGTGGGCCTCAAGTTATTATGGTAAAAGCTACATTGACTCATAGTACATCATGTATGGTAAGTGGAGGCACATAAAGCACAAGTCAGCACAAGATGATACAAGCAAGCAAAGCACCGCCATTCTTCATAAGTAGCTCGCCGATGAACCACAGCTAATGTTTCTTTTTAATGAACTTGAGCCGGTGTGAGAAACGGGGGCATACAGTACTTCGAGTAGGGGGAGCGGTGACCACATGTCCCGGGTTGTGCGGGACAGTCCCGCATTTTGTCCCTTTGTCCCACGTCCTGCAACCAAACAATCATGTCCCGCATTTGATCAACAAATTCTAATGCCACTCATTTCGGAAAAAAAGTTGATCTGTCCCGTATTTGGGTCAGACATTTCGACCGGTCTCTCACGTGGCGTTTATGACAAGATACACTATACAGTTGAAGTCGGAAGTTTACATACACCTTAGCCAAATATATTTAAACTCAGTTTTTCACAATTCCTGACATTTAATCCTAGTAAATATTCCCTGTCTTGGGTCTGTTAGGATTCCCAGTGGGTCAGAAGTTTACAAACACTCAATTAGTATTTGGTAGCATTGCCTTTAAATTGTGTAACTTGGGTCAAATGTTTTGGGTAGCCTTTCACAAGCTTCCCACAGTACATTGTGTGAATTTTGGCCCATTCCTCCTGACAGAGCTGGTGTAACTGAGTCAGGTTTGTAGGCCTCCTTGCTCGCAAACACTTTTTCAGTTCTGCCCACAAATCTTCTAAAGGATTGAGGTCAGGGCTTTGGGATGGCCGCTCCAATGCCTTTACTTTCTTGTCCATTTTGCCACAACTTTGGGAGTATTCTTGGGGTCATTGTTCATTTGGAAGACCCATTTGCGACCAAGTTTTAACTTCCTGACTGATGTCTTGAATATATCCACATGATTATTCTTTCACATGATGCCATCTATTTTGTGAAGTGCACCAGTCCCTCCTGCAGCGAATCACCCCCACAACATGATGCTGCCACCGTGCTTCACGGTTAGGATGGTGTTCCTTGGCTTGCAAGCCTCCCCCTTTTTCCTCCAAACATAACGATGGTCAATATGGCCAAACAGTTCTATTTTGTACGAAAAGTACAATCATTGTCCCCATGTGCAGTCTGGCTTTTTAATGGCGGTTTTGGAGCAGTGGCTTCTTCCTTGCTAAGCGGCCTTTCAGGTTATGTCGATATAGGACTTGTTTTACTGTGGATATAGATACTTTTGTACCTGTTTTCTCCAGCATCTTCACAAGGACCTTTGCTGTTGTTCTGGGATTGATTTGCACTTTTTGCACCAAGGTACGTTCATCTCTAGGAGACAGAACGCGTCTCCTTCCTGAGCGGTATGACGGCTGCATGGTTCCATGGGGTTTTTACTTGCGTACTATTGTTTGTACAGATGAACGTGGGAACTTCATGCATTTGGAAATTGCTCCCAAGGATGAACCAGACTTGTGGAGGTCTACAATTTTATTTCTGAGGTCTTGGCTGATTTCTTTTTATTTTCCCATGATGTCAAGCAAAGGGGCACTGAGTTTGAAAGTAGACCTTGAAATACATCCACAGGTTCACCTCCAATTGACTCAAATGATGTCAATTAGCCTATCAGAAGCTTCTAAAGCCACGACATCATTTTCTGGAACTGAACTTCTGACCCACTGGAATTGTGATACAGTGAATTATAAGTAAAATAATCTGTCTGTAAACAATTATTGGAAAAATTACTTATGTCATGCACAAAGTAGATGTCCTAACCGACTTGACAAAACGATAGTTTGTTAACAAGACATTTGTGGAGTGGTTGAAAAACAAGTTTTAATGACTCCAACCTTAGTGTATGTAAACCTCCGACTTCAACTGTATATGCAAATGTATGTGGATTCTGCTATTTCCTCCCCACTCATTGCTGACAGGTGTATAAAATCAAGCACACAACCATACAATCTCCATAGACAAACATTGTCAGTAGAATGGCCTTACTGAAGAGCTCAATGACTTTCAACGTGGCACCATTATAGGATGCCACCTTTCCAACAAGTCAGTTTGTCAAATTTCTGCACTGCGAGAACTGCCCCGGTCAACTATGTGCTGTTATTGTAAAGTGGGAACATCTAGGAGCAACAATGGCTCAGCCACGAAGTGGTAGGCCACACAGGCTAACAGAACGGGACCGCCGAGTGCTGAAGCACATAGCGCATAAAAATCATCTGTCCTCGGTTGTAACACCAACTACCGAGTTCCAAATTGCCTCTGGAAGTAATGTCAACACAAGTACTGTTCGTCAGGAGCTTCATGAAATGGGATTCCATGGCCGAGCAGCCGCACACAAGCCAAAGATCACCATGCGCAATGCCAAGTGTCGGTTGGAGTGGTTTAAAAGCTTGGAGCAGTGGAAACACGTTCTCTGGAGTGATGAATCACGCTTCACCATCTGGAAATCCGACAGAAGAATCTGTGTTTGCCAGATGCCAGGAGAATGCCACCTGCCCCAACTGTAAAGTTAGGTGGAGGAGGAACAATGGTCTGTGGCTGTTTTTCATGGTTTGGGATAAGCCCCTTAGTTTCAGTGTAGGGAAATCTTAACACTACAGCATACAATGACATTCTAGATGATTCTGTGCTACCAACGTTGTGGCAAAGGTTAGTTTCAGCATGACAATACCCCCATGCACAAAGCGAGGTCAATACAGAAATGGTTTGTCGATCTGTTGATGAACTTGACTGGCCTGCACAGAGCCCTGACCTTAACCCCATCGAACACCTTTGGGATGAATTGGAACGACGACTGCGAGCCAGAACTAATCGCCCAACATCAGTGCCCGACTTCACTAATGCGTGGCTAAATGGAAGCAAGCCCCACAGCAATGTTCCAACATCTAGATGAAAGCCTTCCCAGAAGACTGGAGGCTTTTATAGCAGCAAAGCGGGGATCAACTCCATGTAAATGCCCATGATTTTAGAATGAGATGTTTGACGAGCAGGTGTCCACAACTTTTGGTCATACACGGCACAAGAGGGGTAGGCCTCAACCAATCACATTTCTCAAATCCATCCGGGTTACGTTCCAGCTAAATTTGGAGGACAGTCAGGACTAATTACTTACAAAAAGCGTGCCTCTGAAGTCCTACAGAAGTAACCTAAGTAAAGACTGCATTAGACTGAATAAATAAGGTAATTGCGTCAAACTTGTGAGTCTCTCCATGCTCATTAGTTGCTCATTCAACATATTGGCTGCTACTTAACACAATCCAATTTTAATAGTCTCTCGTCCTAACTCTTTTACATTCCCTGAGACCAACCAGAAATGTTTCCATGGCCAAATATTCACAGATTTTCATAAAACAGTCACATGGGGTCTCTCGTTTTGCATCACCAAATTTAGCTTGAGGCAAAAGAGTAGGCTACGTGCGCTACAATTAGCTGTGCAGTGGGAGCAGGGGTGTAGGGCTGCTGGAGCACACCGGAGTGTCGCTCCACCAATTCTCACAATGGTGCTCGTTTAGTCAAGTTTGATCAAAACTGAATCAATGCCTCGCCAGATCACATAATGATTCATTAGTATTCTACCTAACAGAAACAAATATAATAGCCTAGTATAACGTTACTGTTACACCAAAAACATTTTCTCATGAGATTTTAGGATGGTTAGCTGAAGAGTCTCACCTTTTCTCTCATGCTGCCAAAAGTGAATCGCGCGCGCCACTAGGCAGCATGTGCTTGGATTGAAACAACATACTGTTTTAACACCAGGAAAAAGCTATAAGAAGAAGAAGAAGAAGAAGAATTTGTTCACGAGACAGTAATTCAATAAGATCTAAATGTATATTCACATGAAACTGATTGAAATCAAATGACCAGTATGCAGATGCAAGTAGTTTACTGTTAGACTGGACCGGTAAAACGTAATAAGAATTATCATTCACGATTGACAGAGATGGCCCATTTTTGAAATTAGGCATGCCTAACTTAGTATTTGAGGGTATTAAAAAATAGAAAATGTTCTTGAGACCAAATGTGTTGGCATAGGCAGACGTTACAATTGGAAGATGCATTTGATGCATATTCTATAATGAGGTTCAATAAGCTATGCCTGGCATTGCTGCCGTCCCGGAAAACATTTTTACCTAGGCAACACTGTCCAACGAATGGGTGTACTACATGTGGTCACTCTAACTTCCAGTGCTGCAGTGGAGGATGGAGGGTGTGAGTCTACAGCACAGTCTTGGAGTGGACTTGTGTCTGTGCAGGCTGCAGCTTAGACCAGAGTACAAGTAAAGTTCTGGGCAGTCTTGGGCTTAATTGCTTTATAGTCAAAGTACAGTAGGGCTTCCCTCAATGGGAATTAACACTAGCCTGTTCTCAGTGTCTGGGTTTGAACCTCTTTTTTTTAAGGACGTATTGCGGGATAAGATTGTAAACACATACATGCTGCTTTATAACAAGTCTCACAATGCATTATACTGTAAGTACATCATAATGCTTTACACCTGCGGGCTTTCAATAAAGCGATACCAAATTATTCAGTGCCCAATGTGACCTGGCTTTAGTTGAGGTGATGGATGAGGCGTGTAGTCACCACCTGTCCCCTGTTACTGTTTGACAGGAGGAAATTGTCCCTCTCCTTAGTTCGCCCTCAGACCGAGTCACAGGTCGAGACTAGCTGTCATGATTGATTAGGAATGCTCTAGACCAGGGGTGTCCAATCCTCCTCCCGGAGAGCTACATCTCTTGCAGGCTTTTGCTCCAACCCAATCGAATCACATCTGATTCTACTAATGAACTGCTCACCAGGACCTTGATGAGCTGAATGAGATGTGTTGCAGTACAGTGGGGTTGGGTATAAAGCCGACATACCCAGTAGCTCTCCAGGAGAAGTGGTGGCCTCATCTGATCTAGCGGACCACAACACTGCCCTCTAGAACCCTATGAACATAACAAACATAGCATGGGAATGATTCAGAGGAGGAACTGAGTCATCTTATTGGATGTCCTCTTAGCATCTCAGGTTGTATTCTAATGTCTGAAGCTGTATTTGAACGTCTGAAGTTGTGTTCTGAGGTCTGACGTTGTATTCTACTGTCTGAAGCTGTATTCTAACATTTGAAGTGGCGTGATGCCCTGAGGGTGGTTGAGAAAATAGACTGGCAGACAGAGGGATGGGGTTGTTGATGTTGGTAAATATTTCAGAGTAACTCTGAAGTATGCCAAGACGTATCAGAACAATTACGGAAATAGTTTCGTAAACAATAATTAGCTATTGTTTAGCTATTTGCTGAAGGTTGTTTTTCCACTTAGAGAAGTTATCTATGAGAGACTTAAAGTTATTTACAGATGTTTGTCTTGTTCTGGTCCGATGGTTTCTCTTCATGCATTCACCAGATCCATTTCAAACACTGTGTCCCCAAAATGGCACCCTATTTCCTACTGTCCCAAATGGCACCCTATTTCCTACGTAGTGCACAACTTTGACCAGAGCTCTGTGGGCCATGGTCAAAAGTAGTGCACTGTATATGGCATGGTGCGCCATTTGGGACGTAGGCAGTATTCCCTGAAGGGAAAATCCAATTATCTGCTTACTGGTTGGTTTCCCTACAATCCAACTCCCTGGGTGATCCAGGGTGGGAAAGCTCTAATTGATGCCCATTTCAGAGCCTGCAGTTGGGCTTACAGCTGGGGCACAGGCCCTTAGGGTGGGGTTTCCTGGGTGTGCCATTCTGAAGGGTTTTAGGGGATGCTGTGTCTATATTATCCTAAATGGTTTCCACCCAATTGTCCTCCAAATGAGGGCAGGGTGAACTAACATTCCCTCTTCTAACTCAATTCAACATGACTTGATTAGAATGTTATTAAGAATCCCATTTATTCTTCATAGATGCCAAGTCTGTGTATAATTTACCTGTTTCCTCTCTGCTTTGATGGCAGCGACACAGTCATGTGATGACAGTGTAGTTATTTCTGAGCCGTTCTTTTCGTGGAATCCTCTCAGCGAATGAATAAATCACGACAAGCCCGTACAACGCCACCGACTGTAGTTTGAAAATGTCAGATGCTTAAAGGCTCAATTCATGTCCGTCAAGGCTAAACATGTTCGGTTGGAACAATTAACTGACTTATTGGTTAATAGATAAAATCGTTAGGCCTCCAGCATTCTCTGTGAAATGTGATTTCCAGGCTAAGTGCTTCTCTAAAGCCGCAACATCTTTCATTTCAGAAGATGTTGACTTGACACATGATTACTTTGCTGCAGATTGTCGAATTGGGTCATTCTGTTACGAAGATGAGATGTTTCATCAACAAATATGATGGGTAGGGACTGAATACGGAATGCTGCTGATCTCAAATCAAGCCAGCTGTGTTTTTTTGAGGGGTGATGCAGATTTGAAGCAGCATTTTCAGTGCTCCCAGGCATTACAGAGCGCTAATCACAGGGTTTGAGAAGATGTCTCTCGTCTGTGGCTCGTAGCCTGCGTATGGGAAGCATCAACTGAGCCTCTCCAGGGAGAAGTGTAATTTTGACAAGAGTCATGTGTTATTAATGGACAGTAACTCTCTCCCTGCCGATGAATACAGTGCTTTCACATAGTATTTAGACCAACGTGTGTCTCTTAACCCTCTATCATAGCTCTTCAGTGGGTGCAACGTGAAGGTAGCAAGCTGACCCCTATGGCTTACCGTAGATGTAAAACACAAGAGGACCAAACTCTAGACTCATTAACTAGGTCAGACAAACCATATCCAGGTCCTGTGTGTCCACTTTGTCCTCCAAGAATGCTTTTGTGCAAGTCCAGACCTGCCACACTGCCCACCAGTCTCACTAACGATGACAGATCCTTTTTCCACACACCCAAACTAGTCTTCCCACTGTCACTTCACACAAACTGGTTCTTCAATGTCTTGAGGTGTCTCAGGCTCTATATATGATCATGTGACCAAAGTTATAGCCGAATACTGTCTGAATCATTCATTGCAGTACTGTATTTTGCCATTATGTCCTTTATAGGACAGTCCAACATAAACTATATTAGTAGCTATACTATACACTTTGTCTCTCCTCTTGGTGATACATTGCTGAGCAAAGTTCACAACAGCCACAGCTCCAAAAAATAGTTAACATGCATTTATCTCTCACTATTTCAGTTCACACTGTTATTTCCCAGTAGTGTGGAAGGAAAGGCCTTGAGTGGCTCCAGACTCCTGATGTTATGTTTTGCCGTCTGATACAAATGACATAACTTTTTAAGCATCTCCCAGTAATGTACATGTTAAGCAGTTTGTACTTTGTAGTTTGTGTACTGTAGACATTTTAAACTACTGTTTATTTGAATGGTCCTTTAACAAGGTTATCTCTGTAGGAAACCTTCACTGGGGATTGGAATCTCTTCATAGAACCCAGAGAATCCACTGTATGGGAATTCAGTGTGTTTTGCTTAGGCAGCGTGACACTAGACTGTCAGCAGGTGTTAGGTGTCTCGTCTTTTCTGGTCAGCTCACATTTTCAACACAGTCCCGTGAAAGATGGACCACTGACAGACCTCAAAGGGACTTCCTCCTGTGTGTGCGTGTATCCATGTGTGTTTGTCCACACATGACTTGTGTTGAACTTCAGTGATGGGAGACAAAAATCGATACAGTTACAAATGGGGATATTCTATTTGATGATGTATCATATGTTTTTGTCAATATTATTTTTGTGCTCGTTGGCTGTACCTGCACAAACTCCAGTATTTTTCTTTCAAAACTTGTTCTTCGTCTTCTTAAATAGAGAGCCAATTTGTTTTCAACTCTCTCGTTGGCTTGACTGATCCAAACTCGTTTTCTCATTGCTCTCTCTTGTCCTTCTGCAGCAGACATATGGTGAGCAAAATCTTTGGAGATCAAATCACAATGAAATCACAGTAGTGAATCACAATACGTATAGAATTGTCAGAATCGCAATACATATCGTATCGCCACCTAAGTATTTCAGGGAAGCTCGAAACCAATACACACAGGCAGTTTAGAAAAGCCAAGGCTAGCTTTTTCAAGCAAAAATTTGCTTCCTGCAACACAAACTCAAAAAGGTTCTGAAACACTGTAAAGTCCTTGGACAATAAGAACACCTCCTCCCAGCTGCCCACTGCACTGAGGATAGGAAACACTGCCACTACCGATAAATCCACTATAATTGAGAATTTCAATAAGCATTTTTCTACGGCTGGCCATGCTTTCCACCTGGCTACCCCTACCCCGGTCAACAGCACTGCACCCCCCACAGCAACTCGCCCAAGCCTTCTCCATTTCTCCTTCTCCCAAATCCAGTCAGCTGATGTTCTGAAAGAGCTGCAAAATCTGGATCCCTACAAATCAGCCGGGCTAGACAATCTGGACCCTTTCTTTCTAAAATTATCTGCCGAAATTGTTGCAACCCCTATTACTAGCCTGTTCAACCTCTCTTTTCCCAAAGATTGGAAAGCAGCTGCGGTCATCCCCCTCTTCAAAGGGGGGGGACACTCTTGACCCAAACTGCTACAGACCTATATCTATCCTACCCTGCCTTTCTAAGGTCTTCGAAAGCCAAGTCAACAAACAGATTACCGACCATTTCGAATCCCACCATACCTTCTTCGCTATGCAATCTGGTTTCAGAGCTGGTCAATGGTGCATCTCAGCCACGCTCAAGGTCCTAAACGATATCTTAATCGCCATCAATAAGAAACAATACTGTGCAGCCGTATTCATTGACCTGGCCAAGGCTTTCGACTCTGTCAATCACCACATCCTCATCAGCAGACTCGATAGCCTTGGTTTCTCAAATGATTGCCTCGCCTGGTTCACCAACTATTTCTCTGATAGAGTTCAGTGTGTCAAATCGGAGGGCCTGTTGTCCGGGCCTCTGGCAGTCTCTATGGGGGTGCCACAGGGTTCAATTCTTGGACCGACTCTCTTCTCTGTATACATCAATGATGTCGCTCTTGCTGCTGGTGAGTCTCTGATCCACCTCTACGCAGACGACACCATTCTGTATACTTCTGGCCCTTCTTTGGACTCTGGGTTAACAACCCTCCAGACCAGCTTCAAGTCCATACAACTCTCCTTCCGTGGCCTCCAATTGCTCTTAAATACAAGTAAAACTAAATGCATGCTCTTCAACTGATCACTGCCTGCACCTGCCCACCCATCCAACATCACTACTCTGGATGGTTCTGTCTTAGAATATGTGGACAACCACAAATACATAGGTGTCTGGTTAGACTGTAAACTCTCCTTCCAGACTCACATCAAACATCTCCAATCCAAAGTTGAATCTAGAATTGGCTTCCTATTTCGTAACAAAGCCTCCTTCACTCATGCTGCCAAACATACCCTTGTAAAACTGACCATCCTACCGATCCTTGACTTCGGCGACATCATTTACAAAATAGCCTCCAATACCCTACTCAATAAATTGGATGCAGTCTATCACAGTGCCATCCGTTTTGTCACCAAAGCCCCATATACTACCCACCACTGCGACCTGTACGCTCTCGTTGGCTGGCCCTCGCTTCATACTCGTCGCCAAACCCACTGGCTCCAGGTCATCTACAAGACCCTGCTAGGTAAAGTCCCCCCTTATCTCACCTCACTGGTCACCATAGCAACACCCACCTGTAGCACGCGCTCCAGCAGGTATATCTCTCTGGTCACCCCCAAATCCAATTCTTACTTTGGCCGCCTTGCCTTCCAGTTCTCTGCTGCCAATGACTAGAACGAACTGCAAAAATCTCTGAAACTGGAAACACTTATCCCCCTCATTAGCTGTAAGCACCAGCTGTCAGAGCAGCTCACAGATTACTGCATCTGTACATAGCCCATCTATAATTTATCCCAAACAACTACCTCCCCCTACTGTATTTATTTATTTTGCTCCTTTACACCCTCATTATTTCTATCTCTACTCCAGTGTTTATTATTATTTCTTTTTTTTTACTTGCTATATTGTATTTACTTCGCCACCATGACCTTTTTTGCCTTTACCTCCTTTATCTCACCTCATTTGCTCACATTGTATAGAGACAAATTTTTCTACTGTATTATTGACTGTATGTTTGTTTTACTCCATTTGTAACTCTGTTGTACGTGTCGAACTGCTTTGCTTTATCTTGGCCAGGTCACAATTGTAAATGAGAACTTGTTCTCAACTTGCCTACCTGGTTAAATAAAGGTGAAATAAATAAATAAATAAAATAAAATAGTGATAATATTGTATCATGAGGTCCCTGGCAGTTCCCAGCCTTATTGAAGCAGACCAGCTGGCTGGTGTGTTTACGGACATATTCAATCAATCCCTATACCAGTCTGCTGTTCCCACATGCTTCAAGAGGGCCACCATTGTTCCTGTTCCCAAGAAAGCTAAGGTAACTGAGCTAAACGACTACCGCCCCGTAGCACTCACTTCCGTCATCATGAAGTGCTTTGAGAGACTAGTCAAGGACCATATCACCTCCACCCTACCTGACACCCTAGACCCACTCCAATTTGCTTACCGCCCAAATAGGTCCACAGACGATGCAATCTCAACCACACTGCACACTGCCCTAACCCATCTGGACAAGAGGAATACCTATGTGAGAATGCTGTTCATCGACTACAGCTCGGCATTCAACACCATAGTACCCTCCAAGCTCGTCATCAAGCTCGAGACCCTGGGTCTCGACCCCGCCCTGTGCAACTGGGTACTGGACTTCCTGACGGGCCGCCCCCAGGTGGTGAGGGTAGGTAACAACATCTCCTCCCCGCTGATCCTCAACACTGGGGCCCCACAAGGGTGCGTTCTGAGCCCTCTCCTGTACTCCCTGTTCACCCACGACTGCGTGGCCACGCACGCCTCCAACTCAATCATCAAGTTTGCGGACGACACAACAGTGGTAGGCTTGATTACCAACAACGACGAGACGGCCTACAGGGAGGAGGTGAGGGCCCTCGGAGTGTGGTGTCAGGAAAATAACCTCACACTCAACGTCAACAAAACTAAGGAGATGATTGTGGACTTCAGGAAACAGCAGAGGGAACACCCCCCTATCCACATCAATGGAACAGTAGTGGAGAGAGTAGCAAGTTTTAAGTTCCTCGGCATACACATCACAGACAAACTGAATTGGTCCACTCACACGGACAGCATCGTGAAGAAGGCGCAGCAGCGCCTCTTCAACCTCAGGAGGCTGAAGAAATTTGGCTTGTCACCAAAAGCACTCACAAACTTCTACAGATGCACAATCGAGAGCATCCTGGCGGGCTGTATCACCGCCTGGTACGGCAACTGCTCCGCCCTCAACCGTAAGGCTCTCCAGAGGGTAGTGAGGTCTGCACAACGCATCACCGGGGGCAAACTACCTGCCCTCCAGGACACCTACACCACCCGATGTTACAGGAAGGCCATAAAGATCATCAAGGACATCAACCACCCGAGCCACTGCCTGTTCACCCCGCTATCATCCAGAAGGCGAGGTCAGTACAGGTGCATCAAAGCTGGGACCGAGAGACTGAAAAACAGCTTCTATCTCAAGGCCATCAGACTGTTAAACAGCCACCACTAACATTGAGTGGCTGCTGCCAACACACTGACACTGACTCAACTCCAGCCACTTTAATAATGGGAATTGATGGGAAATGATGTAAATATATCACTAGCCACTTTAAACAATGCTACCTTATATAATGTTACTTACCCTACATTATTCATCTCATATGCATACGTATATACTGTACTCTATATCATCGACTGCATCCTTATGTAATACATGTATCACTAGCCAGTTTAACTATGCCACTTTGTTTACATACTCATCTCATATGTATATACTGTACTCGATACCATCTACTGTATCTTGCCTATGCTGCTCTGTACCATCACTCATTCATATATCCTTATGTACATATTCTTTATCCCCTTACACTGTGTATAAGACAGTAGTTTAGCAATTGTTAGTTAGATTACTTGTTGGTTATTACTGCATTGTCGGAACTAGAAGCACAAGCATTTCGCTACACTCGCATTAACATCTGCTAACCATGTGTATGTGACAAATAAAATTTGATTTGATTTGAACTTGTGCTAGAAGTCCATGTAAACATCCCTCATCCTCCAAGATATTTTTCTCCTGCAATGAGCTGAGACATGATATGGAGTGTTTATAATGGTTACACATTTTGTTATTCTACAATAATTGGACTACTCAGTCTTAACCAGGGATAGCAACTGGCAACCACGTGCCCCCCCCCCTTTTGAAGGCCCTTGGATCAATTCCCACTGTTGCGAGTTAGAATAGTTGAATACAAAAGGTGCAATTTTGAGATTTTTTTCTGTTATGTCAGTCACTGATAGTCAGTCAATTAGCTCATGTCAGATAAAATATTTTAGGTTGCTAAAGGAGTTTAGCGGCAAGCTATACTAAACTACCATGGTTGCATCACCGGCCAGGGGGCCCACATTAGTTTTGTTAGTTAGTCGCACTCAGATATCATATTAAAAACTGCAAACCTTTCTCTACACCCTATGGCAAAATGTGTAGAATTGCATGAAATTAGTAATATAATTGTGAAATCTTCTCTCCACCCATGGCGAAATGTGTAGAATTGCAGGAAACTTGCTTTTAAAACCGCAACATATTCTCTATACCCCATGGCTATATGAGTAGAATTGGATGAAATTAGATGGATGTGGCTACACAGACCTGCGAGCAACTGCGGCCCCTCATGATCAGTTCAGTTTTTTTTGTGGCCCCACCCCCATCAAGGTTACCCATCCCTGATCTAAACCTTCAAAGCACTGGTTCAGCCAGTTTCATGTTGTAACCTTCTAATCCAAAATCTGTCAATCTCAGATGTTACTCAACGAACCCTCCTCTTTAGAAGGAATGTCTCAGCCACCCTCAGATGTTAAAGGGTTTCAGGAACCGGTTACAAGCAGTTCACAAACTGCAGCTGTCCTTAGAGCAGCAGCGCCAAACCTGAATACCTCTATTGAAGAAAGTCTGGATGTCTTAAGTCGATGAAATGCTCTGCATTTTACAGCAAGCACTGCTGAAACAGTCTAGTCTACATCTTGCCAAAGAAAACGTTATATATTTGTGTAAATTTAGGTCTCGTAATTGACAGATAAGTCAGCTTTCAGCACACAGGGTTTTACATGGCGGTGAAGTGAACTATACAATCTCCATGGGTGGTTTGCTTTCGCTGCCACCTAGCCAGCCTCCCCTTCTCTCAACAACCTGGTCTTAACACCCTATCTCACTCAACACCACCAACACATTCACACAACCCAGCTAGCCACTGCCAGGCTGGATCAATTGTACTGGAGCCAGCCCCAGGAGAGGCCCTGTACTGGACCCAGGGGCAGGGGCTGTTGTCTGTAGCCTGTGTGGGCACTGGGCACCTCTTTATCTAGCCATATTGAGATGATGGCTCGGTGCCCAGGCCCCGGCCCCAGTGTTGTGGTGCTAAATGGTGATGGGTAGCCCAGGGCTGCTGAGCTGCTGGGGGCTTGAAGCAATGTGGCTCTCCCTCTCCTTCTCTCCCTCTCCCACTCCCTCTCTTCCTCTCCTTCTCACACTCCTTCATTCTCTCCCTTCCCCTCTCCTTCTCCCTGGTCCCTGCCTTTAGGGGAGTGTGCCAATGGCGCTTCACCCAACATGAGTCGACTCGAGGTGCAGCCAAAAATCACAACAATGACCATCAAGAAGATGACTTTTCTCCCTCACATCCATTACACACTGGTGGTCCTAAAGGGAGATTGATGGTGGCTGTCTTCCATCATCCTCTGACTTTAATGGGGGTAGCAGCCACAGTTAAGGTGGCAGTGGCTAGACAGCGTCAAGACAGATACTAGTAGCTCTTTTTGTCTGGGCTTGGCTGGCATTGCCTGGGCTGGCTGTGGATTTCTCCTGAGGGAGAAGGGTTTTGTGAGAAAATGTGACAGTTTACGTCCCAAATGGCACCCTATTCCCTATATAGTGCATTACTTTGGACTAAAGCCCTATGTGCCCTAGTCAAAAGTAGTGCAATTTGTAGGGCAAAGGATGCCATTTGGAAGGCATACTTTGTGATTTTGGGATTCTCACGTTTCCCCGGGGGGGGGTGGAGCAGGTTAGCGTTTTCATCCTGAATCCTGCTTTGGAGGCAGCTCTGCAGAGTGGTCACGAGCCAACCCGAACCTTAAGCACACTGCAAGGAAGGAGGGATGTACTAATTGGAGAAAGAATTGGTGAGAGACAAAAACAGAATTAATGGAATTGAATAGGCAGTAGTGTGAAGGCTGGTACCATGGTCAGAGAGAGACATGTGTGTTGAGAGAGGAATGTGTGTTTTATCATTCAACCTTGTGTCAAGGATCAACAGCTTTACAAAATACTTATTGGTGTGTGTGCATGTGCACGTGTGTGTGTTTCTTCAGTAACACAATTTTCTCCCGTCACAGCTGTAATTGGGTCACTAACTCAACACGGAGCACATCAGATTGAACCCTGTACAGCCCTTGCCTCGTTCTTTCTCTATCCATATCTCCTCTGGCCTTTCACACAACTACACATTTGAAAACATTCTTTGTGTCTTTGCATAAACAGTCAAGAGGAACAGCTGTTGTAACAGTGACTACCCACTGGGCACAGACATCAATTCAATGTCTGTTCCACGTTGGTTCAACTTCATTTCATTGAAATTACTTGGAAACAACATTGATTCAACCAGTGTTTGCCCAGTGGGTATTCTTTTGGCGTCTGTCCAAAGTCATTTTTTGTTTGCATGGAAATCTTTGTTTTGAATTAATGTATTTATGATAATTAAATATATATTGAATGTATCTCCCAGTAGCATCCATAGCTAAGTGATCTCGTATTCTCTCATATCTGTCTTTGACTTTCTCTTTATTACGTTTAAGGAGTATATTTTCCTAAAATGATCCCTGTAATTTCCGTTTAAGTGTTTTTCACTTGCGCCGACTGTCGGTAAAACAGCCGATTTCACACTAATTTTCAGAAGGGGACTTTTTCCCAATTAAATTGACTAGGCTACTTTTTTACAGTTTGCGAGTCACTAAAAAAGTCAACCGAGCCCTCTCCGGTTAGAATTAACGATATGCATCTTCTAGCGGTCTATTGATAGGACAGGCGCTTGTTGGTCAAAGTGAGCGATGACAGGGAAACTGCTGGTTTGACAATCTATTGTCTGTCCTGACTCCTGGTATCTGAGTGTGTTTTGTACGCTGTGGTTGCAGTGGACTTTCTTTACACGGAGGGAGAGAGCATGGCCCTTCATCGTCTCTGAGTCAATTTGCACGTCCCATATAATGTGATAACAATGAGTCGATATCCACTTAGCTTATTGTTTTCCGGCACATTCATTTATTTTCTTCGGTAGTTTCATATGCAGCCACGACGTTCTGGCACATAGGCTTACTGTGCTTTAATTGGTGAACAGCAAGCTGGGCTCGTGTAGAAAAGGTGTTAAGCTGACGGAATTAAGTCCATCTCATAAATCCTTGCCATTCATAAATCATACAACGTACTTATATCTCCATGGTATCGATTCAGGACATATGTCCACCAAGGTAAAGTTGGTTTTATATTCACTCATTCGGACATTCAATAGACATTCAACAGACAATCAACAGACATTCGCCAAAAGCCATTTTAAAATGGTAAAAATCTATAACTAATTAATTGATTGTCACAGAAACATAAACATAGATATGGTTTATTCTATAAATGTCGAGCATACTTTTACAACCTTTGTTTTGAATGAAAAAAATCCAGTTTTAATTTGATGGAAATACATACAATCTTTCAAATGCAATTTAAAGAGATAAAAATAAATAAATAATAGAGGGCATGTAGTCTATCAAATCTTTATTTCCGCAGATGCAGTTGATTGAGACACATCCAATGCGGTATCTCTATCTTAAACTGACATTTGTATGTGAATTTATTATGCTAATTGGATTTCCACCAGGGGCGTGGACAGCAACCTTAGGGTGTTAAATGAATATATTTTTAAATATAAATGACATGCTGCAATTCACAAAGAGTTGCAAACACTTGTTGAAATTCTTTCACTAATTTACCTGAGGATGTTCTATCTCTTCTCTTAACATGTATGGGCACACAATTTAACGGAGCATCTGTTCTGTTTTTCCATTTGAAACAATGCCCTTCACACAATTACATTTAAAATCAAATAAATTGTGTATTTGTTTGATTTTAAATGTAATTTGGGCTATTTACTTTTTTTTTTAAATTTGATGAGGAAATTCATATCTTGCAGTAAAATACTTTAATTTCAAGAGAAGACAGGTTAAATGTTAAAGAAAAGTTTAATGTTCTCTTACTTTAAAAATTGTCATAGGCCTAGACCTAGACCATATCCCAAAAGACTGACGATACACTGAAGTCACACATTTTCAGTCATTTAAATTGTGAACACAATACCACAACACGTTTGCACAATCAATTTCAGCTGTGTATTTCATATGGAATTAAGGCATTAAAAGGTACCAGAAGCCACCAAAATAGTGCTTGTTTGGCAAAAAAAAATCTTAACTACAGGAAGATACGTGGACAGATGCACAGGCAGACAGTCAAACAGACAGAAAAGGCAGGTTTTTCTGTGGGTATAATAAGCAGGTTTCGAATGAAATGGTGGAGACAGTTGAACTCTGCTTGGGAGCATGTTCTCCTCGACTGTCTCTTCTGAGCTCTGAGACTCAAGCTTTTTCTAACCCTGTATGGCATGTTCCATGTGATTCAGGCTTCCCTCGCTCTCTGTATGTCTGTTGGCCATGATGACAAGTCATGTTGCCAAGCGTCTGTCACCGACCTTATCGAAGTCCAGCAAAGCCCCGTGGCAGTTCCTGGTTTGCTCTTAACACCAGAGCTCACAAATAGAGGTTGGAAACCCAGGGAAGTATTGAAGAAACAATACTCACATACTCCATAGGATTAAAGATAACTCTGTAAATGTCTCCATCTCTCTCTCTCTCTCTCTCTCTCTCTCTCTCTCTCTCTCTCTCTCTCTCTCTCTCTCTCTCTCTTACAAAAATGTGTAGTTTCACGTTAACTTAAATTTCACGTGACACTTTATTTTCACATGTATTAAATGTATAATTCACATGTTAATACCACCTTTTCACATGTGAGAAGAAAAATGTGTTTTCACCTCATGTGAATTGCAGATGCAGATGTGAAATTTACGGTTTCACGTGTGAAACTTTATCATGTGAAAATCTCATGTTCACATGTGGAATTGCAAGGTAACATGTAAAAAACAGTCACGAACATCAAACTGCATTTTCACATGTAAGAACACATGTGAAAATATAATTAGCAGTTTTACATGTAAGAAACATTCACAAGAGAAAATCTAACTTTCACATGTGCAATTCCAATTTCACATGTGGTGGTGAAATAGTGTTATTCTCCTCACATGTGTAAAGGTTGTGTTAACATATTGAGGCTCCCGGGTGACGCAGCGGTCTAAGGCACTGCATCTCAGTTCTAAAAGCAGACCCTGGTTCATTTGCGGACTGTATCACAACCGGCCGTGATCGGGAGTCCCATTGGGCGGCGCACAATTGGCCCGGCGTCGTCCACGTTAGCGGAGGCCGGGGTAGGCCATCATTGTAAATAATAATTTGTTCTTAATTGACTTACCTAGGTAAATTATTTATATATATTATATTAATATCTGTCTGCTTATTTATCTGTCTCCTTATTTATCTTGTTTAACATTTTATGTAACATTTTTCAAGTGATTTGTTCAAAGCCACATGTTTTTCACATGTTCTTTGCACATGTTATTTTCTTTGTTTTTTTTGTAACGGTCTCTCTCTCACTTCACTGACCCCTATTTTCGACTCTTCACACACTCTTCTGCTTGATTCCCCTTTTGAAGTGTATTTCCTGTATGAGACGTGTGCTTCCTGTCCAGGGGTCATTGAGCACTTCCTGAAGTATGACACAGTCTGCTTTATGAGTCCGTAGGGAGATAAAGCACAGGGATAATATTACACCAAACACATGCCAAAAATCTCTGTTATTGAGCTTTTCTCATCAAAAATTCAAAGCACTCATTTTAAAAGCCATTCATGCATTCCTGCTGTATATTATGCGTGTCCCATGTGGCTCCCTATTCCTTATGTAGTGCACTACTTTTGACCGGAGACCTATGGGTCCTGGTCAGAATTAGTGAACTAAGTAAGGATTAAGGTGTCATTTCAGACGTTGGCTTTGTGTTTTGTGTACCAGTATCTATTATCTTGTAGTAGATATGGCTATTCACTATAGGTTTGTACTGCACCATGCAGTGACTAGGCTTAAGTTGACCGCATGCACGTCTTTCTAAGCTTTGAGTTGTGGGCGACCTGAGTTAGACAAGCGTGATGTCGGTGAGTTCTCATGTTACAAGGAACTTGGTCTGGCTTGCTTTGGTGATAAAAGCAATGGGATCTGCAGGATTAAAGTGGGCCCTGTATCTGGGTGAATTCACATGAAACACCCACACTGAAGGCTCAGCACGGTTTTTACCCATGAAGGTAGTTTTTGTTCTTGGTATGATGTCATAGCCTGCCTGTCCCTCTGCGAGTTCCATATTTTGCAGATGGGTCTTGTCTTAACAGAGAGCCTTTATTTCATGCAAAACAATCATGAGAAAGACGATGGGCTCACAATGAGATACTCAGTACATTGTGTTTTTCTTTCCCATCCAACCGTGCCACTGCTTGTCTAAGCATTGGGTTATTATGAACAGGTAAAGCATATTATAACAGCGGAGAGCTTGTTCTGAAGCTGCCGAGGCATAAACACACCTCACAAAAGACTGGGCTTCCGTCCCACTCAGGGAACAGAAACAAATGCTCCAAGCCTTAGACCTTTTTCTTTTTCACATTCATCCTCCTCTTTTCAGAATGACTTCTATCCTCCTTTGTGTACATAAATATCTTGTGTTATGATTCTACTGCTTTACTGTTACTTTTCTCTCTCTTAGGCCTCTCTCTCTCTCTCTCTCTCTCTCTTTCTCTGTCGCCGTCTCTCTTTGTCAGTCGGTCAGACGTTGGGGCTTGTGATATCTGGCCGGGTGCCCGGTGCTCTCTTGGCAGCCACCTTCGGAGCAGGCCTCTTTCTCCCAGTCTCTCTATCTGTGTGTGTCTGTTGGAATGGCTTTATTTATTCTAACACAGATTATGTGGATTCGGGGTATTCGGAGGACACGATGGTCTGCAGATGATGTGGTAAACATGTATCTACAGTGTCTCAGCTTAGACATGTTTTGTATTCCAAGCAATGCTACTTTGAAATTCAAAATACCACTTTGGATTTGATGCCTCCACACCTACGGTGTGCAATTTGTACCGTAACAAAGATACATCCAAGCTCTTAGTGAACTGACGTTCTCTCTGCATGTCAAATTGGAGGCAAATAAGGAGAACAGAGCTTTTATGCCTGATGTGATGGTCTACAAATGTATTCTCTTCTTGAGCTAGTCTGCGCATGTGATGTGGTTGGTTTCTTATAGGACATGCGAAGGACAGTGGTCTATCCTCATGTATGATAGCATCAATACCTGGTAGACTGATACTGTAACTGTATGTTGGCTCTAGCATCTTCAGTAGGACCTAAGGCATTTAAAGGTCATTGATATGTATGGCCACATGCATGGTTTATTTGATAAACAATACTGTAATTGAATTCACTCTCCTTCCTGGTCGAAACGTGTCATATTTTACGCCGTGGGTAAGATATGCTGCTAAAAACAAAGGTGTTTTGTGGTTCTATATATACGGTTTTTAATGTCCTCATGTGATGCTACTCATTGAACCCTTTTTTGTTCTATTTGGCACCATTTCTTTTTTTTTCTCTCCCCAATTTTGATCTTGTCTCATCGCTGCAACTCCTCAACGGGCTCAGGAGGCGAAGGTCAAGTCATGCGTCCTCCGAAGTGTGACCCGCCAAACCGCGCTTCTTAACACCTTCCCACTTAACCCAGAAGCCAGCAGCACCAATGTGTCGGAGTTAACACTGTTTACCTGACAACCGAGGTCAGCCTGTAGGCGCCCGGCCCACCACAAGGAGTCGCTAGAGCGTGAGGAGCCAAGTAAAGCCCCCCCCCAGGCCAAAACCTCCCCTAAACCGGACAACGCTGGGCCAATTGTGTGTCGCCCTATGGGACTCCCAATCACGGCTGATTGTGATACAATCCGGGATCGCACCCGGGTCTGTAGTGACGCCTCTAGCACAGCAATGCAGTGCCTTAGACTGCTGCGCCACTCGGGAGCACCCAGCGCCATTTCTTCTAACTGTATGAAACATATCGTGTATGCCTGTGAGTTGAAGTGAGTCATTTGTTTTATTCTGTAGCTGTAGATTTTTAGTTGGACTTACTTGATAAACCTGTCAAGAAAAATCCTGCAGTTTTAGAAGAATTATAAGCTGCAAGTCGGCATAAACTGTTTTCCTCAGAGTACTTCTAACTATGGCTACAGGACTTGTTGCTGCTGGACTCCTAAAGATTCAGCCTATGTGAAAATGAGCTTAGTTTACTGTGTCAACAAATGATGTCATGAGAACAATGAGGGTTGGAGGGAGGAAAGTACTGTGTGTGTGTGTGTGTGTGTGTGTGTGTGTGTGTGTCTTTTTGTGAGCTTGCAGTGCAAATGAAGCACTCTGAATATGTGAGAAAACAAGGATGCCACACCCCTGCCTCACACAGTTATACTCCTGAGACTCTGGAGTATAACACACACACACACATTTTTAATTATTATTATTATTTTTTAAGAAACGAATTGACCCAACGTCGGTTCAATTATTTGAATTCCATTTAGTTCGTTTTTTTTCTGAGCTCAATGTACAGTTTCTATATAGATAAATCAGATCAAGCCCGAACTGTGCAATGTAGTAAGGAGTTGTAGTTTTGAACAATATCCTACATAGTACAGCACAGAAAATGTGGTAATTAAACACAATGACCATAATCCATTGCACGCCTATTTGTCCGGTCAATGGGGTGTGTGCAGACACAGAGAGGGATAGAGAGCAGTTGCTTTGAGGTATTTCTATCTGAAAATACATTATCTGAGTGATTGCTAGTTGGTATTCAGCAGTCATAAAAGTATGCCTAATTTACTTTGAAGAACAAGTCAAATAGTGATTTTTGTCAGACAGCACAGGCAACCACTCTATAGAGATGAGATGATGACTTGAAATTAAATAATAAAGTCATCAAATAAAACACATGTAATATAGACAACTACATGATTTGTAATCACATATTTCAATGTGAATAAATGATGGTTAGTAAGTGATTAACAGTAATGGGCAGTCACAACCGTCATGAGACATTTATTCATTGTTTTATTCTGTGTTGTTACAGCATTCAACCCACATAATGCAAAGTATATTTAATGTTTAAAAAAATTATATATATATATATATATATATATATATATATATATATATATATACACATATATATATACACATATATATATACACATATATATATACACATATATATATACACATATATATATACACATATATATATACACATACATATATATATATATATATATATATATATATAATTTTTTTAAACATTAAATATACTTTGCATTATGTGGGTTGAATGCTGTAATATATAATATAATATATATATGATATATATATATATATATATATATTAAAACCGAAATTGAAGACCTTGATTATTTTATGATAATTGAACTGAAACCTAACTGACCTCAAAAAGCACTAATCGCTCAGCAGCGTCAACACATATACACACGCTCACACAGCCCTCTCATGGGACCACTTAAGCTTCATCCTCTGTGACTCAAACTGGGCTGTGTCTTCCTCCAGTAGAAGCGGATTTTGACCCAGAATGCTGCTACAGGGTTAAGGTCAACTTCCCCTTTAACCAGTGTGAACGGACCTCACTGGGAGAGGACTCTATGTATACTCTATAAACTAGCACTTAGCCTGGACTCACTGTATAAGGTCAACATGGCAGGCAGCCTCAGTTGTAGCCTCACCTCTACACAGATTTCAAGAAGCAATAGGAGGACAGGCTCATTGTAATCGCTGGAATGGTATAAATGGAGCGGTATCAAACACATCAAGTGTATGTAAACCACGTGTTTGACTCCGTTCCATTCATTCCATTCCGGTCATTATAATGAGCCCGTCCTCCTATAGCGCCTCCCAACAGCCTCCACTGACGCCTACATTACTGAACATAGACAAATGACAGTTTGGAAGTTGAGGCCAAAGTGTTCCGTTTGTAATATGACACCCCAACTCTCCTATAGGCTTACCACTCATTCAAGGCTCTATAGTCTAGTGTGTGTATCTGCATAGGATTGTTAAAAAATGTATCTTACAGTAATGAGAAGGTAATGCTTTTTGACATGTTTACGGCTAAGTCATGCTATCCTGCCTTCATCATGAGCCCTCTGAGTAGTTTTACTAGCTACTCCACACAGGAAGTCTGTGTGACGTGTAGAGCCATTATAATGAGCCCGTCCTCCTATAGCGCCTCGCAACAGCCTCCACTGACGCCTACATTACTGAACATAGACAAATGATGTGTGATGAAACTTGTGTAGTTCAGAATTATTTAACAGTTTTATGAGAAATGTTAGCTGTGAGTATATTACTTTGTTTGACTTAGCCTTTAACCTGACCAATTTGGGTGGGTGTTTATGCACATAAATTCGCAGTCCCTTAAGCTCTATGTGTCATACCCTCCATGTGCATCGTGGGCTGTTCTAAAACGTTTCGTGATACACTCTAAACGTGATGTTGCTTTTGGCTGATTTAATGCTACCATTTGGCAAGCATAACTTCATATGCTTATGAAATAATAAACAACAGTGTAAATTGTGCTGACTGTAAGAAGAAGTAGTAGTAGTAGTAGTAGTAGTAGTAGTGATTTATTTGATTATGGTGCTCATGTATGTAACTACCTCTGATATGCAAATAAGCATGCTAGTCAATTAGTCTACTTTGCCTCTTATTTGATATGTTACATAGTCCTATTGTATAGGCTCACATATTCAACTCTTGTGATCACCACATAGTGTGGCTTATGTTTCTATACAGTTTGTTACCTCTTATTCTGTGTATCAACTGTGTTGAATTGAATATGTAAAGCAGCTGGTGACATTATAGGCTGATCCAAGAATTGGCCTACGGTGATACAATCCAAAGCTGTCAAACCTCTACTTCACCGGAATGAGAAATGTTAGTCTCTTAGACATATTCTTCATTGTTTACGTTGTGGGTTAGTCTTCATTGTGGACAACAGGAGCCTGTATCCGTTCAAGCTGCTGATACAGGAGACCAACAAACGTCTGCCGGTTGCGCGTGCACGTACCATCTCAGACGCAAGCGCTTTGAGGTTCGCAGACCACTCAGCGTCAGCACGTAGAATCTACAGCTGGATACTTCTCATAGTATCCAGGCCTGTCTCTATTACTATTCCAAGGTTGAGGAGAAGACTGGCGCCTCAGTTGAGGGGTTTGGAACAGTTTGGATGTTGAGGCTAAAGTGTTCAGTTTGTAATATGACACCCCAACTCCCCTATAGGCTTACCACTCATTCAAGGCTCTATAGTCTAGTGTGTGTATATGCATAGGCTTGTTCAAAAATGTATCTTACAGCAACGAGAAGGTAATGCTTTTTGACATGTTTACGTCTCATGGCTAAGTCATGCTATCCTGCCTTCATCATGAGCCCTCTGAGTAGTTTTACTAGCTACTCTACACAGGAAGTCTGTGTGACGTGTAGAGTTCTACACATATTCTCAGGATGCTATCTATGGCTAACTGCTGCTGCCACAGACGTTATGTGAACACAGCCTTAGGATGCTATCTATGGCTAACTGCTGCTGCCACAGACGTTATGTGAACACAGCCTCAGGATGCTAACTGCTGCTGCCACAGACGTTATGTGAACACAGCCTCAGGATGCTATCTATGGCTAACTGCTGCTGTCACAGACGTTATGTGAATGCAGCCTCAGATGCTATCTATGGCTAACTGATGCTGTCATAGACTGTATGTGAACACAGCCTCAGGATGCTATCTATGGCTAACTGCTGCTGTCATAGACTGTATGTGAACACAGCCTCAGGATGCTATCTATGGCTAACTGCTGCTGTCATAGACTGTATGTGAACACAGCCTCAGGATGCTATCTATGGCTAACTGCTGCTGCCACAGACTGTATGTGAACACAGCCTCATGATGCTATCTATGGCTAACTGCTGCTGTCATAGACTGTATGTGAACACAGCCTCAGGATGCTATCTATGGCTACCTGCTGCTGTCATAGACTGTATGTGAACACAGCCTCAGGATGCTATCTATGGCTAACTGCTGCTGTCATAGACTGTATGTGAACACAGCCTCAGGATGCTATCTATGGCTAACTGCTGCTGCCACAGACTGTATGTGAACACAGCCTCAGGATGCTATCTATGGCTAACTGCTGCTGCCACCAGACGTTATGTGAACACAGCCTCAGGATGCTATCTATGGCTAACTGCTGCTGCCACCAGACGTTATGTGAACACAGCCTCAGGATGCTATCTATGGCTAACTGCTGCTGTCATAGACTGTATGTGAACACAGCCTCAGGATGCTATCTATGGCTAACTGCTGCTGTCATAGACTGTATGTGAACACAGCCTCAGGATGCTATCTATGGCTAACTGCTGCTGCCACCAGACGTTATGTGAACACAGCCTCAGGATGCTATCTATGGCTAACTGCTGCTGCCACAGACGTTATGTGAACACAGCCTCAGGATGCTAACTGCTGCTGCCACAGACGTTATGTGAACACAGCCTCAGGATGCTATCTATGGCTAACTGCTGCTGTCACAGACGTTATGTGAACGCAGCCTCAGATGCTATCTATGGCTACCTGCTGCTGTCATAGACTGTATGTGAACACAGCCTCAGGATGCTATCTATGGCTAACTGCTGCTGTCATAGACTGTATGTGAACACAGCCTCAGGATGCTATCTATGGCTAACTGCTGCTGCCACAGACTGTATGTGAACACAGCCTCAGGATGCTATCTATGGCTAACTGCTGCTGTCATAGCATCCTGAGGCTGTGTTCACATACAGTCTATCTATGGCTAACTGCTGCTGCCACCAGACGTTATGTGAACACAGCCTCAGGATGCTATCTATGGCTAACTGCTGCTGCCACAGACGTTATGTGAACACAGCCTCAGGATGCTAACTGCTGCTGCCACAGACGTTATGTGAACACAGCCTCAGGATGCTATCTATGGCTAACTGCTGCTGTCACAGACGTTATGTGAACGCAGCCTCAGATGCTATCTATGGCTAACTGATGCTGTCATAGAATCCTGAGGCTGCGTTCACATACAGTCTATGACAGCAGCAGTTAGCCATAGATAGCATCCTGAGGCTGCGTTCACATACAGTCTAACTGCTGCTGTCATAGACTGTATGTGAACGCAGCCTCAGGATGCTATCTATGGCTAACTGCTGCTGTCATAGACTGTATGTGAACGCAGCCTCAGGATGCTATCTATGGCTAACTGCTGCTGCCACAGACGTTATGTGAACGCAGCCTCAGATGCTATCTATGGCTAACTGCTGCTGCCACAGACTGTATGTGAACACAGCCTCAGGATGCTATCTATGGCTAACTGCTGCTGTCATAGACTGTATGTGAACACAGCCTCAGGATGCTATCTATGGCTAACTGCTGCTGCCACAGACGTTATGTGAACACAGCCTCAGGATGCTATCTATGGCTAACTGCTGCTGCCACAGACGTTATGTGAACGCAGCCTCAGATGCTATCTATGGCTAACTGCTGCTGCCACAGACTGTATGTGAACACAGCCTCAGGATGCTATCTATGGCTAACTGCTGCTGTCATAGACTGTATGTGAACACAGCCTCAGGATGCTATCTATGGCTAACTGCTGCTGTCACAGACTGTATGTGAACGCAGCCTCAGGATGCTATCTATGGCTAACTGCTGCTGTCATAGACTGTATGTGAACGCAGCCTCAGGATGCTATCTATGGCTAACTGCTGCTGCCACAGACGTTATGTGAACACAGCCTCAGGATGCTATCTATGGCTAACTGCTGCTGCCACAGACGTTATGTGAACACAGCCTCAGGATGCTATCTATGGCTAACTGCTGCTGCCACAGACGTTATGTGAACACAGCCTCCTGATGCTATCTATGGCTAACTGCTGCTGCCACAGACGTTATGTGAACACAGCCTCAGGATGCTTTTTATGGCTAACTGCTGCTGCCACAGACGTTATGTGAACACAGCCTCAGGATGCTATCTATGGCTAACTGCTGCTGCCACAGACGTTATGTGAACACAGCCTCAGGATGCTATCTATGGCTAACTGCTGCTGTCACAGACTGTATGTGAACACAGCCTCAGGATGCTATCTATGACTAACTGCTGCTGCCACAGACTGTATGTGAACACAGCCTCAGGATGCTATCTATGGCTAACTGCTGCTGTCACAGACTGTATGTGAACGCAGCCTCAGGATGCTATCTATGGCTAACTGCTGCTGTCATAGACTGTATGTGAACGCAGCCTCAGGATGCTATCTATGGCTAACTGCTGCTGTCATAGACTGTATGTGAACACAGCCTCAGGATGCTATCTATGGCTAACTGCTGCTGCCACCAGACGTTATGTGAACACAGCCTCAGGATGCTATCTATGGCTAACTGCTGCTGTCATAGACTGTATGTGAACACAGCCTCAGGATGCTATCTATGGCTAACTGCTGCTGCCACCAGACGTTATGTGAACACAGCCTCAGGATGCTATCTATGGCTAACTGCTGCTGTCATAGACTGTATGTGAACACAGCCTCAGGATGCTATCTATGGCTAGCTTTTGCCACAGATTGTTTATGACCATTCACCGTGTGAACATAAGTAGCCTCAGGATGCTCTCTGAGTATAGTTAGGGAGTGTAATGTCTCTTGGTCGCTGAACGAATGAGATAAGGATGTCAGTTTGATGGAGAAATGTATTACATAATCACATCAGGATAAATATGACCGCACCCATGAACGAACACACACACACACACACACACACACACACACACACACACACACACACACGGGTCCCAGGGGAATGTTTAGGGTGCCCGGGCGTGCCTGGCCTGCTGCTTGTTTAGGAAGGTGATTTATGGTCTGTCACAGCTGGACTCTCTTCTCCTCACATTCCTTCACACTGGGTACACGGCTACTTCTTACACTCACACACACACACAACCTCAAGCAGAGTTCTCTAAGCTCTATTTTGTGAAGTTTTCATGTGTACCCAAGCCCCTACTACCACTGCACTTAAATCACTGGCAAAGCTTTTCTCAACTCAACAGTAATGCTTTTACTGACTTTAATTATGTACCATTATGGATCTGTTCAATGGGATCCTCATGTGATGTTAATGTGCTATTGAGCCTTCCTTCGTCCTAGCATCCTATTCCCATGCTGGGCCATTATCCTCCCGCCCTGTGTTTCAGCCTGAGAACAGATGCTTATAGCTCTGCATGCAATGAGCTTCTGTGCGTTGTACGGGCTTAAACAGAGTTGTAGTTGTGAAGAAACAGGACTTGATATTACTGTACATACAAATCCTCTACATACAAAGTGGTGATCCAAACATTAAAAAAGAGGCGTGTGTGTTTATATGCATGTGTGCTTGTCTGAGCGTGTGTGTGTTCAAGCCTGTGTCTGTAAGTGTATGTGGAGGATGTTGTCTGTGTCTCTCTGAGTACTGATGACTTTAGTAAATCTGCAGTAGTCTCCATCTTGGCACCGTGCAGTTGGCCCTGGGTTTGGAGAGGCTCCATATAAATTGCCTGTAGGATTTGGAGTGGCACGTCATGTGCTGGGCTCTATTAACACAGGGGTCTTGTCTCAAATGGCACGCTATAGGCCCTGGTAAAAAGTAGTGCACTATAAAGGGATTAGGGTGCCATTTGAGACTAAAGCAGACTGTGTGATGGTAATCCATACTGATCATCTCAGTCTCAGCTAGAGCCGGGCTGGCACATAAAGCAGGCCTGGGGATATTTAGAGAAAACCTCAGAGTTATGGCTGACCTCACTGACTCCAACTCTAGCCCCTTTTCCAAATCTCTCTCTCTCTCTCTCTCTCTCTCTCTCTCTCTCTCTCTCTCTCTCCTTTTCCAAATCTCTCCCTCTCCCTTTCTCTCAGCTCAACTCTCAGGGGCTCAGTAGTTGATTTAGAGCTAGGCTAATTTCAATTTCCTCTCCCAAATTCTCCTGGATCTCTCCTGCAGTGGACGCTGGGATCTTTTGTGACTGGTCGTAATAGACTGAGACCCAGTGTGTCAAGACTATGACTGGGTGTATCAAGTCAACTTAACAATCCTCAAAAGCCCTACCACATCCCAAGATAATCACATATAAACTCCAGCGCCACCCCTTTCCCCGAGGCAAATTATGTTCATTAGGGATTTCCATTAGGCGATTCACTGTGGCTCACTTTATTATATGGATTCAATTAGATTTCTTTTAAACAAAAATGTTACACAGATGAAGGGACACCAGAACCTGAGATCTGCCACGTTCCTTCCTGTCCAGATAGAAGAGAGAGAAAGAGAGTTATGAGGTAACTGTGGTGTTTTATAAGTAACAAGGGAGTCATCCCAGTGCCACACAGTCCCACCATGACTTTCATACCACCCAGATACACACGGCCACTGTGGAGGCCACAAGCAACCTACACATGGCACAATATAGAGACCGAATACTGACCCATAGATGAGAGGTGGAAGGTGAACTGCTGCGTGTCATGGTTAGTTCACATCCAATGGCTTGCTGTGTGTTTGTGTGACACGGCGTGTGATCAACTAGCTCAAACTCTCTCTGCAGAGTTTAGTGGAAATTCAGTACCGCAAGAGACTTGGTCATTTCTTCAAACACTCATCTTTATTTAATATTGGCTAATTATTGCAATAATGAAACTGTCGGCCCCCACACTCTGAAGTGTGTTGCAGAGTACTTAACTGCTAATGATAAAACATAAAGGACCTACAAAGGTTTAGTCAGCCTGGTTCCAACCGTCCCATAAGCTACCTTGGTCCATCTCCTGGTTATCTGCACGGGATATTGTTTAACTTTCAACCCGGCTTAGTTTCCCAGATTCCAGGAGATGAGTCATTGTTCTCAACTCTTCCAGGCTATCTTTATCTCAGGTCACACACACCACATCTTGTCTATGGAATGCCAGCTTTTAGGTTTTATCACCAAGTCATTGTCAGCTCAAGCTATCTCTAGCAGACTAACTGTAGGAAACTGGGGTGGAAACCATCTCTTCAACAGTTGCCAGCTCAAGCTTCAAAAGACTCCTCTCAGTTAACTCAGAAAGGAAGAGAGAGAGTTTGAATATCCTTACTCTATTTCATAAAACAACCATTTGGTGCATAAGCATAACATCATCTTGTAATTATGCTACCACATTCCCCCATTTTTTTGAGAATTCTCTCAACTTAAAAGCAGAATTACAAGGTTTAAAAAAACATTTATTCCGTTTAGTGTCGAATGAACATGACCCAGGACAAGCATCATTATTCCACTATGTATAAGGTATCGCCTATGGACTCTTCTATTTGCATAAACCTGCTATAGTTTCCAAGTATTATCATTATCATCAAAAATTGGAATTTGGCAATGGATATAAGTCAAATAGATTAGGATCAGTTTCACTCTCAGGATCAGATCACCCTCTCCATTCACCAAGGCATGCTGAGAATAGCCATTGGTCAACATTTTCAGCACACAACAACCTCTTTACCTATGTCACAATCAGCATAACAACAATCAAAACAATCAATCCATAATACATGAATTTCTCCACTCATATAGTTTTTAACATACTAAAACCTTACTCAAATCAATCAGTCAGTTTTAAAAATCATTCCGTCCCCAAATTATAATTCAAAACCCATCCCAAAATTTAGAATGACATTCCTCAGTGATTCACGTTGGTTCTATCACTCAAAATGAAAACTCTCAACACACATCAACACTGGCAGAATGTACATTTATATAAACTTACAATATATTTGCCTTATAATTAACCCAATTAACTGTTGTATCAGGGTTATAATTACATATAATAATAATAAATATATATATATATATATATATATATAGTAATTATGTAAAATTCTGGCAAATTAATTACGGTCTTTGTTTGGAAGAAATAGTCTTCACACAGTTCGCAACGAGCCAGGAGGCCCAAACTGCTGCATATACCCTGACTCTGCTTGCACAGAATGCAAGAGAAGTGACACAATTTCCCTAGTTAATATTGCCTGCTAACATGAATTTATTTTAACTAAATATGCAGGTTTAAAAAAATATACCTGTGTATTGATTTTTAACAAAGGCATTGATGTTTATGGTTAGGTACATTGGTGCAACGACAGTGCTTTTTTTGCGAATGCGTTTGTTAAATCATCACCCGTTTGGCAAAGCAGGCTGTGATTCGATGATAAATTAACAGGCACCACATTGATTATGTGAAACACAGGACAAGCTAGATAAACTAGTAATATCATCAACCATGTGTAGTAAACTAACTAGTGATTATGTTAAGATTGATTGTTTTTTTATAAGATTAGTTTTAATGCTAGCTAGGTAACTTACCTTGGCTCCTTGCTGCACTCCCGTAACAGGTCAGCCTGCCACAGTCTCCTCGTGGAGTGCAATGTATGCAGATTCAAAAATGCAGATTACAGATTATGAAATTTGAAATCGGCCATGCCGATTAATCGGCAGACCTCTACTCCCCATCACACTGTCATCTTCATCGCAGAGTCATAGGATCAGGAAATTAGACCAGTAATCCTCAGGGAGTAATCTCGATCATTCAGCAGACCCAATCTGGTGAGGTGTATCGAAACATTACATAACAAACCACGCAACATTACATTCAAAACATTTCTATATTTCACTCAAGGTGTGTAAACTTCAACCAATAAACCTCAAACTGGTAATTCCCCCATTTTGACACGACTCACCATGTGAATCATATTCGAATTACCACCCTTAATAACTCCATAAAAAACATTTGTACCCATAACTTCATAATAAATTAGACTAGACAGGTCTATCCTTCTCATGATCATATTAATTATAAAACTTCTCTGTAATTATCAGCATTACAAATGACCTTCAAATCAGTATTAAATATGACCTTTAAAATCATCAACCAACCATCTCTCGGCTTTCCAGTGTGGGTGATCAAACCACACTAGAAAGTCAGGTCAGAGGTCATTCAAAACCTTCAAATAACACCAATGATCTATAAACAGTCAAAGATTTCATAAATTTCGTATTCTAGGTTTACAGTAGTTTCTTCAGTACATGTTTTATCAAAAATAATTCACACGTTCAATTAAAACTCAGAAAATAAAAAATTCTGTGTGTGTGTGTGTGTGTGTGTGTGTGCCCCTTTAAGATACCATGGCACTAACCAATATTCATAACATTCGTAAATTGTGTGTGCGTGCTGGTGTGTGTGTGGTAAACCATATGGCAAAACTAACAAAAATGTCCAGGCCTTATTTAATTTGGTAGCTCCGCTTTACCACTGAATCCGGATACCTTTCTACCTCTAAAACTGCCGCATTTCACTAACCCCTCTCCCAAGGCCATAGCCTCAGGAAACGTTTCAAAGAGAGAGAAAATGACTACCAATCAATTTCTTTAGCATTCACTATACCAATATCATAATCAGCAACCCCAAAGGTTTTAACTACAAACAAAACATGACAATAATAAGCCTACTGTACTCTCTCATCATTAATCGTTTGTTTTAATGTACCCCAACGTTTATGTACGCTTAATTTAGCATGCGCTACCCTTAGAGGCAATGTATCTCGCCACCGAGTCTAACAATTTACTCCCATATCATATGTCTCTCTTTTCCATAACCATGCAAAATTATCCTGGTATCGTTACCAGACCAATGTCCAACGACATATGTAATAGCTGTTTCACCTTAGATTGTTCCTGATAGTCTTTATTTAACTAGGCAAGTCAGGTAAGAATAAATTCCTATTTACAATGACGGCCAAACCCGGACGAAGCTGGGCCAATTGTGCCCTGCCCTATGGGACTCCCAATCACGGCCGGATGTGATTCAGCCTGGATTCAAACCAGGGACTGTAGTGAGGCCTCTTGCACTGAGATGCAGTGCCTTAGACCACTGCGCCACTCGGGAGCCCTAAAACATTGTTTCATTAAGTGGAATCGACGTCTAAAATAAACAAACCAGAACCTGTCAGGACGCGGTTACGAACCTGGGTCTCCGGAGTGAGAAACAGTCACTTAACCAACTGAGCCACGAATAGTCAGCAGAACCCAGAAGATGAGGCAGACACAGCAGTACTTAAGACGGTGTATTTAATAAAGTAAAAAGGAGAAGTCCTTCAATACAAAAATAGTAATTCCAAAAGATGGTAGGAATAGCACAAAAAAAGCCTTAAGAGATCCTCAAAAACAAAAACAGAACTCCACAAGAGCATCCACCGGAATTGACAAGAATACACAGAACACTAGGGCTGGGTGCTAACATACAAACACAGAGCACAGAACTGAGGGAAACTAAGGGTTTAAATACAATCAGGGGAAACGAGGCACAGGTGCAAATAATAATGGGGAACAAGGGAAAAAACATAAGGTCAAAAAGCACAATGGGGGCATCTAGTGACCAAAACCCGGAACAACCCTGGCCAAATCCTGACAGAACCTCTGTCCAGTAATCTAAACATTGCAACCTGTTGCATTTAATTAAGGTAAAAAAATGGATCCTGTTGTTTAACAAATGTAGAACCTTTATAAAGTTGATGTTGTCTCATCAGCTTAATATTCAATACTTATTTCAATCTACTTTAATTACTGGACACTGTTCCACGTAATGGAAACAGATTATCGTTTTAAATGACATTACCTTCCTGCTTCATTTTACTGAGTTACCTAAACTACAAAACCAAGCAACAATAACCAGAAACTCT
Source organism: Oncorhynchus masou masou (assembly GCF_036934945.1). NCBI lineage: Eukaryota > Metazoa > Chordata > Actinopteri > Salmoniformes > Salmonidae > Oncorhynchus > Oncorhynchus masou. The sequence goes on along the minus strand of NC_088241.1, from coordinate 44,673,890 downwards.
CAAAGAATGTTTCTCCTACCTCTACTTCAAACGTCCCACTGCCTGCTCCCTTTCAACCGCAACTAATATTTTTTACAATCTCATGGTTAAATCCCTCTACTCATGATTTAACCTTCTATTTAAACGTCAGCTTTTCAAATGACAAAAATATTGCATTATTCGAGTGCTATCAAGCTGCCTCTAGCAGACTAGCTGCAGGAAGCTGGAGTGGGAACCATCTCTTCAACAGTTGCCAGCCCAAGCTTCACAATACTCCTCTCAGTTAACTCAGAAAGGGAGAGAGAGAGAGAGAGAGTCCTAAGAACCTTAATCTATTTGATAAACAACCATTTGGTGCATAAACATAACATACTCTTGTAATTATGCTACTACAAGGGACTTAAACAGTGAACCCAGTGAAGGTCTCGACTCTAACACCTTTTCAGTAAACAGTGGACTTGTTGTAATTAGTTTGTTCTGCCTGGCCTGCAGTGTCTCGGTATTGCCACACTGTACAGATAGTAAGACTCAAACCACGACGAAGCCATGAAAAGTTGTGCGTCTAACCTGAGAGCTGTTGTTTGGAGGGTGTTTGAATGTAAACCCAGTGCACCTGTTATGATACACAGGAAGTATTTAAAACAGAGTAGAAGTACTCTGAAACACCTAAAGTGGTAAATAGTGGGCAGACTGTGTGTCTCATACTGTCAAATGGTTAAGAAATGCACATGGTTTATAGCCTAAGTATTGATTGATGAGGGCCTGTGGAGAATATTGTTTTCTCGAATTCCACCTTCATTTTTTTCTTTGCTTTATTTTGACAGATTAGAAACAGGAGGAGAAAGAGGAGTAAAAGTGGGACAGGCAGAAGCGGGAATTGAACCCCCGACTTCTCAGGCAGTCAAACGGTACATTTCATTGGAATTTCATTCACTCAACCACAGCCACACTGTAAAAAAAAATGTCTTGGGTGAATTGATTCAAAAAACAACCAACATGTACTTAATAAAAATTAAAAAAAATATATATATATATATATTTATATATTTTACCAAAACATTTAAGAATAAATCCAAAATGTAAGTATATTTTATATGAAGATAACCTAAGATAGAGATAATTGAGTGATTGAACTAATTAGAAGTCTGGTTTTAATCTTCTTGCACTTCCTATCCCACTGGGCACACACTGGTTGAATCAACATGGTTTTCATTTGAACTAAATGAAGTTGAATTAACATCTGTGCCGAGTGGGATCTTGCCATGTGGCTCTGTATTTAGAGGAGTGTGAGTAATTCCATTTTTTTTGGACTTAATGAATATTTTACATGAATGTTTGAAGAAAGAAAAGTCTACTTTCAATATTAGTATTAAGCAGCTTGTTGTGCCATGAGACGTAATGGATCATGATGAACGTATATCAAAACCATCAGGCAAAATTCCGTTCAATGATGAGATGACCCATTCCCATATTTCTAACTTTTAATGGTACAGGCATACCACCCTGCATCCCACTGCTATCTTATGAGGGCCAGTAGGAGGCACTCTTTCCTCTGATCTAAAAAAACATATCCCAACATGTCCCATGGCGGTGATTGGGGACATTACCCTGTGTAGGGTGCTGTCTTTCAGATGGGACGTTAAATGAGTGTCCTGACTCTGTGATCACTAAAGATTCCATGGTACTTATCGTAAGAGTAGGGGTGTTAACCCCGGTGTCCTGGCTAAATTCCTATTCTGGCCATACCATCATGGCCACCTAAACATCCCCAGCTTCCAACTGGATCATTCATCCCCTGTAACTATTCCCCAGGTTGTTGCTGTAAATGAGAATATGTTCTCAGTCAACTTACCTGGTAATATAAATAAACAAGTGTTCTGCATTGCTTGCTGTAAAACCTCCAGTTACTGCTGGGGGATTGGGATCTGTGCTCATCAAATGCCTGCCAAAATGGGTTAATCTGATCAGATACATAAACCAATAGAAATTCTCCAGAAGACGTGATCTAAATCTGCACAAGTAGGGTTGCACAATTTGGGGAATATTAAGAGGTGGAAACTTTCTGTGGGAATTAACAGGAATATATGGGAATTAACAGGAATAAATGGGAATATATGGGAATTAACGGAAATATATGCACATTAATATTAATACCATTTAAATATAGATTTTTTTTTGCATTGGATATATTTACCATATCATAAGTAGACATAATTGCAAATGATTAAATCCTTCTAATAGAATTGAACTTTAATTAAATGAGTTGACTCTTCACGTGGGATGATTTCACTGAACAACAAAATAAAGGGAATATTGAATGATCCCCAATGATCCATCACATCTCCCAAAAAATGTTTTCTACATAAATCTGTAAAATGATAGTCTAGAAACTAAAGCTTTGTCTTCCTCTCAGGCTTAGTGATGACACCATAGGCCTTGTTGATCTCGGCACCAGACAGGATGCTCTTGACAGCATACTTGGGGTCCAACATGTACACTGGGCTTCAGGCAGAAGTCTTCACGCTTTTTGATGTATTTTCAGAACTGCAGTTTCCTCTGCTTGGAGCAACAGTGAAGTGAGTAGGGCAGTACAGATTTCTTCTCTTACATCGACAAGCAGAGTCTGAACATCAGACGGGATGACATTGTCTCCCTCAATCTGCGCAATGGCTACTGCTATAGGTTACATGAGTTTCAGGCTGCTTACCCCTCTCTCCCAAAATACATCATTCAGGAGGATCCTCTTGATGGGTCTGTCCATATCGGCAGACTGATGTGGCCATTTCTTGGAGAAACCCCTTCCCCTCCAGGAGACTGTCAAACATGATGACAACACCACCCCAACGGGTGTTGCTGGGAAGCTTCAATGTGGTGCTCTGATTCTTCTCACTTTGCTTGGTGAGGAAGATTTCTGCTATAACTTGATGACCCTTCACATACCTAGCCATTTCCTTGGCTCACTTGTTGAGTCTATCCATTGTTTTCATTGCCATGATGGGTTTGAGGAGCAGATTCAATGCATGAGCAGCACAGCCAATGGGTGTGATGTGAGGGTAGGACCCCTCCACTTTAGACCAAGCAGCCTTCATGTTCGCAGCATTGTCTGTCAACAGTGCAAATACCTTGACTGCCTTCAGCTCATCTGCAATGTAGAGACCGGTGTGTCTGTTGTCCCTTGTGTCTGTGCTCTTGTATAATACTGGTTGAGGGGTGGAGATGATGTAGTTAATTATTCCTTGCCCACAAACATTCGACCACCCATTAGAGATGATTGCAATACAGTCTGTTTTCTCAATGATTTGCTTGACCTTCACTTGAACTCTGTTGAACTCTGTATCCAGCAAATGGGTAGATAAAGCATGTCTGGTTGGAGGGTTGTATGCTGGGCGAAGAACATTCAGAAATCTCTTCCACTACACATTGCCTGTGAGCATCAGAGGTGAACCAGTTGCATACACAGCTCGAGCAAGACATTCATCACTATTTCTCTGACTATGTTCCTCCATTCAGTCAAAAAAACTACTGATTTCAGGAGGACCATGAGCTGTTGCTATCGATAAGGTGTCTGAGGTGTCATCATTTTCACCTCGAATCTCTCTGACTTTTGTCAGAGGTTGCTTGTTGTGAGCACTGAGGGAACTATATGCACTTGGCTTGATGATTCTGCATCTTTGTTGCATTCTTCACATATGATTTGGCACAGTATTTGCAAATGTACAAAGCTTTTCCTTCTACATTAACTGCATTGAAATGTCTCCACACATCAGATAGTGCCTGTGGCATTTTCCTGTAAAGATTCAAAAAAAGAGAAAATACAATTCCATGTAGAGAAAAATAGTCAAGCAGTTAGATTAAACAACGCATTTGTAAAATAAATATTTTAAAATGAAACATGTATGGAAACAGGTGAATTAACACTCCTCAGTTAGCAGGCTCAAGCAAGCTAAAACCCACACGATAGCAAAAACTAACTAACCGAAATTGTTAACAACTTAGAAATGATTTAAACACATTTTGCTATAGGCTACTATTTACTACTGAACAAAAACATCATGTATGACATATAAAATATATTCACCCCACCCCAGTATTGTCTTCAAAACTTACCAGAAAGCATGCAGTCCATGGCTCAGACAGTGTAGTAGTGTGGGCTCAATAGCATCTCATTAGTGTGCACGATCTTGTGAATCAGCTGTACGTGTGATGCAAGAGTGCACTGCACATGTGCATGCAGAGGGTTGCAATTCCATTGAACCGGGGATAGTTTAACCAAAATATGCCACAAGACCTAGAATTGCCTTATGTGTATCCCAAAAAAGAGGTTCACTATTATAAACGTTTTGATGAATTTTAGCAAAATTCCCAAAATTCCCAGGCTTCACTTCCCATGGAAAATTTCTGGACCGTTTCTGACCCTTTGCAACCCTATGTACAAGACAGGATTTGAAACACCATAATAGTATTTAGAAGCTTTAGAGAGGAAACTAAACCAAAACAGAAGGTATCTAATTCTGCCCTTAGCTGAACTTGGTGTTTTTCAACCTCTTCCGGTTGTGCTCCCAGTCCCTGGCAAGGTGTTGCGCAACACTTGATTAAGTGGTGTTACAACACACGGCGTCATATTTCAAAACATTCCAGGATGATGTGTTTCAATACTCCAGCAAAGTTTAGGTTTCGTCTCCTTCAAGTTATTGGCGGCTCAGTTGCCACTAGTTTTGGTGTTACAATGCACTTCAATTTAACAGTGCGGGAGTTTGCCCATATTAGGAACATCCTTCAACTTCCATGAGTAGAGTGACACTATTGTATCATATCTATAGAATGTGCTTAACTCGAGCACATATGTACACTGTCATCATCATTTCCCATGTGACCCAAACGTGTCTGTGCAAGCTTATGTATACACAATTAATGACTGTTTGGGCCTGTCGGGACATAAAGTCATCAATACCTTATCTCTGTTTGGCAACACAATGCATTGTTATCACCTTTTAACACTACTCAACTGACACAGCAGCCATTTTGTGTCTGGCGTTCCAGGTGGTAATAGACCCGGGCCACTTTCATCAACCATCTCTGACTGCATTGTGCTGTGTCGTTACGTGAGGCTTGGGAAGTCACATTCACAAGGGTCTGATTTGGTTAATATGACCTTCTGTTCTTACTGAACTCACATTGATTTAATTATTTTATTTCACCTGTATTTAACAAGGTAGGCAAGTTGAGAACACGTTCTCATTTACAATTGCGACCTGGCCAAGATAAAGCAAAGCAGTTCGACACATACAACGACACAGAGTTACACATGGAGTAAAACAAACATACAGTCAATAATACAGTAGAAAATAAGTTTATATACAATGTGAGCAAATGAGGTGAGATAATGGCGGTAAAGGCAAGAAAAGGCCATGGTGGCGAAGTAAATACAATATAGTAAGTAAAACACTGGAATGGTTGATTTGCAGTGGAAGAATGTGCAAAGTAGAGATAGAAATAATGGGGTGCAAAGGATCAAAATAAATAAATAAGAGGTAGTTGTTTGGGCTAAATTATAGATGGGCTATGTACAGGTGCAGTATATAGATGGGCTATGTACAGGTGCAGTAATCTGTGAGCTGTCAGAGCAGCTCACAGATTCATCTTGAGTAATCCCCCAGATTCCTGTCGGACGGCTAATGCATTTGTTAATGTGAAATATCCATATCGTCACTCACACAACGTATCTGCAATAGAATCAACGTCAGACTCATTTCGTGTCTGTGATGGTGTTCCTTCCTGTCTATAATAATGTCTGCCCGATGCTATCTTGATTAATTCTACGACACAACTTCAACAGGGAACCTGTTGCTCTTGATCGCTGTCGGTCTCCCAGACACCTTTGTCTCCTCAGTCTGTGTGGTAAGCGATGGCATCATTATTGTTGTGAATCAGCTCTTTGCTTCTCAGGCAGGCAGCATACTGACCCCCCTCAGAGTTGAATGCAGAAGTCTTGTTGTGGTCCCCCACACTGAAAGCAGATCCGACCAGCACAAAGAGCCTGCTAATGTGGTGAAGAGACTGGGCGTTGTAAGAGGGTTGTAAGAGTATACAGACTAATATGAACCTCCTTAGGATCAGCTAAAGAGACACCTGTCGAGACGAGGGTAAGGGTCATAATGGCTGAAGGGATGAGGTAGCAGACAGTGTGACACAACAGGTCACGGGGTCAACACGGGGATCAGAGATTTCAGGTTTTTCTTCTCTTGAAGAGACGACATCACTCTTGGTAGCCCACTATGTCACTGGAGTCATTTGTTAAGACTAATAACTAGATTCATAACAAGATTGGGTGGCTTTGCGATGGCTTTTTAGGGCTCAGGAGAGGTAAAGTTCTTATCTTAATGGGCTGTTTTAAGCACGTATTTTTCACACAATACTTCAGAGTAACAATTAAGGTATTGAAAAACATTTAGATGTTCACTTTTGCTGTGTTGAACTTGTCACCTGATGAAAGAGAACATGAAACGGCTAGACTGGCAGAGAAACACAGAAACAAGCTGAACACTACATTTCTCACAGGGAGAACGGTGTTCGCTTTAAGCAGCTGGAGCTGCTTAAAGATTTAAAAAACATTTTTTTTTATCCCTCTGCAGAACCTTTTATATGGGATGCGACCCAAATGGCACTGTAATCCCTTTATAGTGCACTATTTTTGACCATGACCCATAGGGAATAGGGTGCAATTTGGGACGCATCCATGACAAATGATCCTCGGGTTGACCGTTTCCCGCAGACTATCCTTGAGTTAACTCCACCCCCTGTCCTCCCAGACACTGTCATGCTTTACTGTAATATAAATTGTTATTTTACGATGGAGGTCTTGCTTGTAGGTGGTGGTGGAATTTAAAAATAAAAAAAACTTTTAAAAAACTGTCACACTCAGCCATGGTCCTGCTGTCTGATGGAGAGATGGAGATGAACGTTCTCTTTAAAGTCCAACTGGGGTGAATCACTGGAGTGAGTGGGGAAATAAGAGATGTCAAATGAATTCAAGTTGATGTAGGCCCACGGTGTTTTTGTTCAGTTTTGGTGTATTGAAGTGTTAGTGTGTTCTGTGTTCAAATAAATGTACACCAAAGTGTTGGAGGGATCATTCTGTGGTTGCACCAGTTTGCATGTGTTTGTCCATCTGACTGTGTGTGTGCTCTCTCAGCATGTGTGCCAGGGCTGTGCTCAGTTGATGTGGCCAGCTGTTTAGCCCTCGGGGGGCAGGTCACACTGGGCCAATACAGGGGAACAGAGTGTCCTATGGCCAGGGGAGGTGAGGGAGGTTGACCGAGTGTCCCATGGCCACAGGGGGGCAGAAGTGCACAGTGGGTGCACCCCAAATGGCACACTATCCCTATAAGTGTACTACTTTGACCAAAGCCTTATGAGCCATGGTCAAAAGTAGTGCACTGTAGGAGAAAAGGGTTCCATTTGGGATGGGCTTAGTGTGTCCCATTATGTTCCCTCAACCCCTCTATGGTCATGGGACATAACCCTGTATCCCCTCTATGTCCCTAAGTGTTTCACGAACACAGCAGGGTTACAGGGCAGCAGACTGGGCCATCGGCTCAGTACAGCCCACCAGGGTGGTCAGCTGGGACAGGGGCAGTTTGTCCTGACTGCCTCGGAGGCCAATAAACATCGACCTAATCTAATCTCGCTGTACAGTAGCATGAATATCCTATGCTACATGCTCCATCGCTTGGCACTGATATTAAGGCTATGTCCCAAATGTCACCCTATTCCCTAATGTAGGGCCCATAGGACTTTGGTCAAAAGTTGTGCACTATATAGGGAATAGGGTTCCATTTGGGATATAAACCTAAGCTTTTGATCCATTATGGGGATTTATTGATCTCCAATCCCTGTAACTTGGCTGCTGGACTGATTTCACTGAGGGAGATCTGGAAGTAGACCCATGTCAGACATTTGTTGTGATATTTGCTGTTTCTTGTAGTGGGTTTGTGGTGTGGAATGGCTTCCAGATTCCACACTCATTTTCTCTCATGTCTTGGTTTTCTGTGTAATTGTAACATCTGTATTTTAGTGTTATGATTTTTGTTCGTATGTATGACAATAAAATGACATTACTGCTAAAATACTACTGGTGGTGGAGCTGGTTTTGAATATACATTTCTATTACTTGCTTTTCTTTGTCGTACCTTTTTTTGCCTCACAAAAGTCGATTCTAAAGTGTTATGAATATCATTTGATATTCAAGACCATCTATTGTAGTACATGTATTTACAGCAACTCCCATCTTTTTCTCTGGTGTCAGAACTGCAGGGGGAATTCTTGTACCCCTTATAATCACCATAAATAGATGGAAAAGACCACACAATTATTCCCCGTTTGACTTTGGAAGCTCTTGGCCTGGCGTACCACTCTGTTTACAATTTACAGAAAGGGTCCAGAAATGTGCATGAAGGCATCAAACCCACAGACTCTATTCTGTCGTGTGGAGGGGAAAACGTGAGGGAAGGCCCGGCTTGTTAGTTTGTCCGTCTATCTGTCTGTCTGTCTGTCTCTGTGTGTATGTGTGTGCATTTAAAGCCCAGGAGTCAGTCGGCCATCCCCAGAGGTTATCCTAATAAGGATGTGAAGGAAACGAGCTGAGCTGAGATGTTTTGGCTTAACTTCTGACCTGCGTGGTCTACGCTTCACTACCTGTGTGCTATGAGGGTTGGGGGGGGGCTGCTTTTCTTCACCTTGCACCTACAGTAGTTATTCACCTTTTTAGTTTTGCTCAAAGCTGGAAAAGCAGGCAGTTCTCAAAAGATGAATGTCCGTGTATCGGTCTGTGTATCTGGCCTAAAGCCCTGCCATGGCTTTGCACACTTATCTAAATACATGGGTGGGAGACGGATTACATCATTTTATATTGCAATGCCAGTCTGTGATGGCGACAGGCATGTATGCGCTTAAGTCCAAGCCCCACTCTCCCTTTACTTGAGCTAAAGACAAGTTCTGGAACTATGGCGACTACTTAAGTCTTTTTTTTAAGCGCCTGCTTTGGGCTGGATGTGTCAATGTGTAGCTCATACATGGATAATCTGTCAGCAGAAGTTATGTTTTTACCTCAATTATTCATGAAATCCTTAGTTTGTAAGCAACTGTTTTCTGGAAGCTGTGTGCTGATATTTTGAGCACTGCAAGCTTGGCCCATTTGGGCCACCCCCCTAGCAATTTGAGTTCGAGCCTAAGAGCTTCAGCCCCTCAGTATTTGAGTGACAGCTAGCAAGATGCACATTGATGAGTTGCAGAGTGAAAGAAGAAGGCCCAGCATTATCCAATGAGGTTGCAGGGCGGGCCCAGTGGCCCAGTGCCACAACAGAGGGAGAGTGAGCGAGATGTATCCTTCAGTTTGTATTTCCACCAGTTCACTGGTTGTGTACCCAATGGTTTTAACCAGCAATGTGGCATGTGCGGGAAGTAGTCAAGCAAGGTGTTTCTACCGGGCTTTGCCAATGTTCGGTAATCTTTGTTTATGAAAGCGTCCATGCGCTTAGGCTGTCTGTGATGTTACAGGGCATGTAGCCTGATTCTAGGCCAGATTGGATTGATTGAAAGGTTTGATTTTGGTTTCACAACCAGTTTATTTCTGTAAAGCATTTTTTTTTGTTTTGTAAGTCATTTTTGTCTATATTGCCAAATTATTATTGATCCTAAATACTGCTACCATTACTAGCCTATCCTCATCATGTGAATTAAACCGCTCTTTTGAACCTTATAATTTGCCTCCTATCTGCCAACCGCTACTTTTTCGAAAGGTCTAATATCTAACAGAACCAAATCAACCTCAACCTGTTACCTGCCTTGAACTCTCTCTGTATTGTCTAAGTCTTAGCTAATGCGTGCTCTCTCTATATTGTCTAAGTCTTAGCTAATGCGTCCTCTCTCTATATTGCCTAAGTCTTAGCTAATGCGTCCTCTCTCTCTCTGTATTGCCTAAGTCTTAGCTAATGCGTCCTCTCTCTCTCTGTATTGCCTAAGTCTTAGCTAATGCGTCCTCTCTCTCTCTGTATTGCCTAAGTCTTAGCTAATGCGTCCTCTCTCTCTATATATTGCCTAAGTCTTAGCTAATGCATTCTCTCTCTCTCTCTCTGTATTGTCTGAGTCTTAGCTAATGCGTCCTCTCTCTCTCTCTCTCTCCATCTCCCTTGTTTCAATCTGGTCTAAAATAACTGTCTCACCTCTTCTCTCTAAGATAAGCCATGTCTTACTTCTTCTCTCTAAGATAAGCCATGTCTTACTTCTTCTCTCTAAGATAAGCCATGTCTTACTACTTCTCTCTAAGATAAGCCTTGTCTTACTTCTTCTCTCTAAGATAAGCCATGTCTTACTACTTCTCTCTAAGATAAGCCATGTCTTACTTATTCTCTCTAAGATAAGCCATGTCTTACTGATTCTCTCTGAGATAAGCCATGTCTTACTTCTTCTCTCTTAAGATAAGCCATGTCTCACCTCTCCTCTCTAAGATAAACCATGTCTCTTCTCTCTAAAATAAGCCACGTCTCACCTCTCTTCTCTCTAAAATAAGCCACGTCTCACTTCTCTTCTCTCTAAAATAAGCCACGTCTCACCTCTCTTCTCTCTAAAATAAGCCACGTCTCACCTCTCTTCTCTCTAAAATAAGCCACGTCTCTACTCTCTTCTCTCTAAAATAAGCCATGTCTCCACTCTCTTCTCTCTAAAATAAGCCATGTCTCACCTCTCTTCTCTCTAAAATAAGCCATGTCTCCACTCTCTTCTCTCTAAAATAAGCCACGTCTCCACTCTCTTCTCTCTAAAATAAGCCACGTCTCCACTCTCTTCTCTCTAAGATAATCCATGTTTCTTCTCTGTCCCTCCCTCTAGGATCCTGGCTACTGGCTACAGGTGCACAGGTTGGAGCATGGGGACGGAGGCATACTGGATCTGGACGACACACTGTGCGATGTGGCCGATGACAAAGACAGGGTGAGTCACGCTGTGGTCAGTGGGCTTGATACACCCCAGGAAGCTATTTGAGCTATTTCAGGGTAAAAATCATTTGCTGAGATGTCCTTCCTGCTTTGCATATAACCATGTGATGATGTGTGTTGTGTTATAACTGGACCAATTAGTCTGCCACTTCCTGCTGTGATCCCCACAGTAGCAGCCAAGTGATGCCCAGGCTTACAATACTGGCAAATACTGAGGCATATTTCTCAGATGAATTCACAGGCCATTTCCTACCAGATGCTAGCTGTCTTATCTCCTCAAAATTGAGAACTGGAAAGAAAATGACAAGGTCTAAAACTAGATATTTAAGTGTAAAAATAGATGACTAAATTACTTAAATGTGATGCTGCTGCTGCTGCCTCTGGTTGAATGACTAATGAACTCTATAAAACAGAGAAACAGTCTTTGTAAACTCTGAGAGGGCGTGGCTTTGGCTGCACTGTCTATTTACGAGAATCTGTTTTCATATTTCTACTGAGAAGAATCATGAGCCCCCTGCCTGTCACACAATGTCATTGCAGCCATACTTTATCTACCAACACACTGCCGTTTGATGGCATATGGACAATAGACGAACGCTGTTGACAGGGCTTCAGTGATTTATGTGGCTCACAAAAGGGCTTGGGTAGTTAGGTACTGTGTTAGATTAGATTACTAAAGGCATGTTCACACTGCCGAGGGCTAAGTGCCTCAAAGCACTGGGCTAAGGGAGGTTTGAGCTTGGGGCTAAGCGAGTGTTCACACGTGCACATTCTAAAGTGGGCTAGCACCAACCTTAACCCAAGGGCTAGCCAATCAGAGTTCCTTTGATACCTAATTTGAATTTTCTACACAAGAAAAGGGACAGTTGGTGTCACTTCACCCTACTTGTGTGAACACAGGCTAAGCTAGCCCAGGGCCAGTCTTATCCTGGGGCTAAGAACAATGCATCTGTGAAAAGGCCTCAAGTGTTGAATCAGAGTGTAATCTGGTGTTATGCTATAATAGAACAGAGATAGAGAGAGCTTTAGTAAGAGCAGTAGAGGTCATTCTAATCAGCTATAGTAAGGGATAGGATGGGAACATTTGAGAAAACACATTCTCCATTTACATTTTAGTCAAGCCAAATATTAGCCCAAGCCCTTTGGACACTATTTACTTCTTCTAGTACATCCAGACTACTGTAGTTTCCTCTGGTAAACTTTATTTGACTGCTGGCTGGTACAGCGTGTGTGTGGGTGCTTGCGTGTGTGTGTAGGTATGTGCGTGTGTGTGGTTGCGTACATGTGTGCGGGTTCACTCCAGATTGAAAGCCAAACAGAGTGTGGGTAGAGAGACCATGACACCTCTAGTTATGACGGTGGTGTGTCTTTAGACGTTGTGAACCAGAGCTGTGTGTTCATCTCCGGCCTGTAGGAAGTGCTGCTGTTTATGGGACAGTTTGTCAACCAGACAGGAGGTGTGTGTGTGTGTGTGTGTGTGTGTGTGTGAGAGCGGTGGTCTGGATGCGTGAGCTGGTTTTTCCAGGTGGCATGCCATGCTTCTGTTTTCATCCCTCTCCTTTCAACACTGTCTGGTATTCAGGCCCTGGGTTCCGTGCTATTCCCCATCAAACTCCATCCCTGCACATGGACAGGAAATAGCAGTAGAGACAATACGAGGAGCTCTGTCCTTTAACATCAGTGACAGTACAGTACACTGCTATACCCAGAGAGCCATACATAACATCTTTTAGTCATTTAGCAGACGCTCTTATACAAAGCGACTTACAGTTAGTGCATTCATCTTAAGATAGCTCGGTGGGACAACCACATATCACAGTCATAGGAAGGACATTTCATCTCAATAAAATAGCTATCAGCAAAGTCAGAGCTAGTAAGGGGGAAAAATATAGAATATATATATATATACATACATACATACATACATACATACATACATACATACATACATTCGGTTAGGACATCTACTTTGTGCATGACACAAGTAATTTTTCCAACAACTGTTTACAGACAGATTATTTCACTTATAATTCAATGTATCACAATTCCAGTGGGTCAGAAGTTTACATACACTAAGTGGACTGTGCCTTTAAACAGCTTGGAAAATCCCCAAAAATGATGTCATGGCTTTAGAATCTTCTGTTAGGCTAATTTACATCATTTCAGTCAATTGGAGGTGTACCTGTGGATGTATTTCAAGGTCTACCTTCAAACTCAGTGGTTCTTTGCTTGACATCATGGGGAAATCAAAAGAAATCAGCCAAGACCTCAGAAAAAAACACCTGAAGGTACCACATTCATCTGTACAAACAATAGTACACAAGTATAAACACTATGGGACCACGCAGCCGTCATACCGCTCATGAAGGAGACGCGTTCTGTCTCCTAGAGATGAACGTACTTTGTTACGAAAAGGGCAAATCAGTCCCAGAACAACAGCAAAGGACCTTGTGAAGATGCTGGAGGAAACAGGTACAAAAGTATCTATATCCACAGTAAAAGTCCTACATCGACAGAACCATGAAAGGCAACTCAGGAAGGATATATATATATATAATATATTTTTTTATAGATATATATATATATATATATATTTTTTTTTTATAGATATATATATATATATTTTTTTTTTATAGATATATATATATATATATATTTTTTAGATATATATATATATAATATATATTTTTATATATTTTTTATATATAGATATATATTGTTATATATATTTTTTATATATATATTTTTTATATATATATAGATATTTTTATATATATTTTTTATATATATATATTTTTATATATATTTTTTATATATATATATATTATTTTTTTATAGGCACATCTGTCAATTGAAATGCATTCCAGGTGACTACCTTACGAGGCTGGTTGAGAGAATGGCAAGAGTGTGCAAAGCTGTCATTAAGGCAAAGGGTGGCTACTTTGAAGAATCTCAAATATTATATATATATATATATATTTTTTTTTTATATATATATATTATATATATTTTTTTATATATATATATTATATTTGAGATTCTTCAAAGTAGCCACCCTTTGCCTTAATGACAGCTTTGCACACTCTTGCCATTCTCTCAACCAGCCTCGTAAGGTAGTCACCTGGAATGCATTTCAATTGACAGATGTGCCTTGTTAAAAGTTAATTTGTGGATTTTAAGTTCCAACCGCTGTGTCTTTGTGAGACACAGAGTAGGTGAACAGATGACTGTCCTTCAAGACTGTTGGAAAAGCATTCCAGGTGATGGTGGTTGAGAGAATGCCAAGAGTGTGCAAAGCTGTCATCAAGGCAAAGGGTGGCTACTTTGAAGAATCTCAAACATTTGATATATTTTGATTTGTTTAACACTTTTATTGGTTACTAAATGATTCTATATGTATTATTTCATCATGTTGATGTCTTCACTATTATTCCACTATGTAGAAAATAGTACAAATAAAGAAAAAACCCTTGAATGAGTAGGTGTGTCCAAACTTTTGACCGGTACTATATATGTCTGTGACATGAGTATACCCTGCTGAGTTTAAAGACCATGACAACAGTTCCTATGTACTGTTATATTTAGGATCCTATGTATCTTGGCTTGCATAAATGAAAGACTGTCTGTCTGTCTGTCTGTCTGTCTGTCTGTCTGTCTAATTGCACTGATGCCATTGTCATGAGACTGACACATGCAGTACCTTTAAAAGCACTAGGTCTGTTCACAGTAGTGGCTGTACGTGTAATGCTATGCATATCCACTGTACTGTGTGTGCACTGTGCGTCCCAACGGGCACCAGATTCCCTACATAGTGAAATACTTATGATCAGAGCTCTATTGGCCCTGGTCAAAAGGGTCAAAAGTAGTGCACTATATAGGGAAATGACTGTAATTTGGGACTCCGCCTGTACGCGTTGCTGCTCGCCAGTGATTAATGAGCAGTTTAAAGCTAACAGCATTGTTTAAGGCCTCTATAACCTCCAGACTGACTGACTGACTGACTGACTGACTGACTGACTGACTGACTGACTGACAGACAGGGTTGTGGAGCCGGTCAGCCCAGTCTTAAAAATAAGTCTAGCCTGCTTCCTTCCGCTTCTTACACAATGTAATTTTGGTTTGACTTCAAAACCAGTTTGGAGCACAACCACCTCTGCCTTGACAGTAGGAACAAACAGAGTATATTAGGTTGTCTATTCTAAATTAAGATGTGCTTTTTAGTGTACCTCTTCCTTTACAACCTTTACCTATAGCAGAATTGGAATGCGTCCCAAATGACACCCTAATCCCTATTGCTTGAACTGCTTGACCAGGGCTCTGGTCTAAAGTAGTGCGCTATATAGAGAATAGAGTGCCATTTCTGACCTTCGCTTCTCCAGCTTTCACAGGAAG
Source organism: Oncorhynchus masou masou (assembly GCF_036934945.1). Lineage (NCBI taxonomy): Eukaryota > Metazoa > Chordata > Actinopteri > Salmoniformes > Salmonidae > Oncorhynchus > Oncorhynchus masou. The sequence goes on along the minus strand of NC_088241.1, from coordinate 44,658,528 downwards.
TATGATTGTAGTACAAGCAGGAAACTAATGCCAGTTTAGCGCAGCAGCGAGTGGCAACCCCTACATCTTAGTGTGGGTGTGGGTGTGTCAAATCAAAGTTTATTGGTCGCGTAGACGGTTTTGCAGATGTTGTCCCAGGTGCAGCGAAAGGCTTATTCTTCTAGCGCCAACAATGCAGCAATATCTGGCAATACAATAACGACACACATAATCAAACAGTTTTAAAAAAGAACAAGTTAAGACGTATCAAAACGGCAGAATCCGGAGTATAAATACATATGTATCTGAATGGTGTGTAAAGACAGTGTGGACGGTATATGAATAGACAAGTTGTCGTATAGGATGAGCCTTGACTAGAACACAGTATATACATAATAGTGGGTAAAACAGTATGTCAAATTATTAAAGTGACCAGTGCTCAATGACTATGTACGTAGGGCAGCGGTCTCTAAGGTGAAGGGTAGAGTACCAGGTGGTAGCCAGCTAGTGACAGTCTCTAAGGTGAAGGGTAGAGTACCAGGTGGTAGCCAGCTAGTGACAGTCTCTAAGGTGAAGGGAGGAGTACCAGGTGGTAGCCAGCTAGTGACAGTCTCTAAGGTGAAGGGTAGAGTACCAGGTGGTAGCCAGCTAGTGACAGTCTCTAAGGTGAAGGGTAGAGTACCAGGTGGTAGCCAGCTAGTGACAGTCTCTAAGGTGAAGGGTAGAGTACCAGGTGGTAGCCAGCTAGTGACAGTCTCTAAGGTGAAGGGTAGAGTACCAGGTGGTAGCCGGCTAGTGACAGTCTCTAAGGTGAAGGGTAGAGTACCAGGTGGTAGCCGGCTAGTGACAGTCTCTAAGGTGAAGGGTAGAGTACCAGGTGGTAGCCAGCTAGTGACAGTCTCTAAGGTGAAGGGTAGAGTACCAGGTGGTAGCCAGCTAGTGACAGTCTCTAAGGTGAAGGGTAGAGTACCAGGTGGTAGCCGGCTAGTGACAGTCTCTAAGGTGAAGGGTAGAGTACCAGGTGGTAGCCGGCTAGTGACAGTCTCTAAGGTGACGGGTAGAGTACCAGGTGGTAGCCGGCTAGTGACGGTCTCTAAGGTGAAGGGTAGAGTACCGGGTGGTAGCCGGCTAGTGACAGTCTCTAAGGTGAAGTGTAGAGTACCGGGTGGTAGCCGGCTAGTGACAGTCTCTAAGGTTCAGGCCTGGGTACTGGACGGAGGCCGACTCGCGGTAACAATTTAACAGTCTGATGGCCTGGAGATAGAAGCTGTTTTTCAATCTCAGTCCCAGCTTTGATCCACCTCTACTGTCTCCGCCTTCAAGATTGTAGCGTGGCGAATAGGCCGTTGCTTGGCTGAGGTCCTTGATCATCTTCTTGACCTTCCTGTGAAACCGGGTGTAGGTGTCCTGGAGGGCAGGCGGTGTGACCCCGATGACGCATTGGGCTGACTGCACCATCCTCTGGAGAGCCTTGTGGTTGCAGATGGTGCATTTGCCATACCAGGCGGTGATACAGCATGACAGAATGGGCGCGTTCGCGGACACTTAAGTCCGATATAGTCGTGCTGCCAGGAACATAGCCCTGTTGAGAATGCCCTGGCCCATACTATGTACCGGGGAAGGCCACTGTTTAAAAGAGGCAGGGAGAGACTCAACCCCCCCTAACAGGTTGTCTGTCCCTGGGGTAAAGGAGGAAGGTATATACCCTGTCAAGGCTGGTTAAAGGCTGTCTTTATATTCAACAGTGGTTGATTTGCATTAGTAGGTATTCCTGACTTTAAAAAAAATATATATATATTTTACCAGGCAAGTAAGTTAAGAACAAACTCTTATTTTCAATGACGGCCTAGGAACAGTGAGTTAACTGCCTGTTCAGGGGCAGAAGGACAGATTTGTACCTTGTCAGCTCGGGGGTTTGAACTTGCAACTTTGCAACCTTCTGGTTACTATAGTCCAACGTTCTAACCACTAGGCTACCCTGCCGCCCCAGGTCCGCTGCCCCAGAGTCAGGTCTGTAAAGGAGGGTAGTTCAGGATAGACACACTCCCTTGGCAGGCAGCTGTAACGGTTGAGATTCTCAGGTGTGTGTTTGTAGGGTCTGCTTGTGACTGTGGTGCAGCAGCAACAATACCATCCATTCAGCTAGTCAATTATGTCACACGGACTTGAGGACATTTAAAGTGACTTGGCCCTTCAATTTGTCACAATAGATTTGGAAGACAGTCAGTGTGTGCGAACACACTCCGTTTGTTGGTTGGCCTGTAGGTGTGTTAATGTGGCTTGCCCCATGATGTGGTTTGCCCCATGATGTGGTTTCATGGTCTGTACACTGTGTGTGTTATGTTATATGAGTGTGGTAAAACACCCATGTTATGTTATAGTCCTCACATACGGCTTTTGCACTCCTGTAACTGGAAGCACGTTTCCATAGTTTCCATCTTTGTGAAAGACGCCCTCTTCTCTTTCCTCTTTCTCTCTATCTGCTCTGCCTATCCCTCCATCCCTCCTTCTCTCTCTATCTGCTCTGCCTATCCCTCCATCCCTCCTTCTTTCTCTCTATCTGCTCTGCCTATCCCTCCATCCCTCCTTCTTTCTCTCTATCTGCTCTGCCTATCCCTCCATCCCTCCTTCTTTCTCTCTATCTGCTCTGCCTATCCCTCCATCCCTCCTCCTTTCTCTCTATCTGCTCTGCCTATCCCTCCATCCCTCCTTCTGTCTCTATCTGCTCTGCCTATCCCTCCATCCCTCCTTCTTTCTCTCTATCTGCTCTGCCTATCCCTCCAACCCTCCTCCTTTCTCTCTATCTGCTCTGCCTATCCCTCCATCCCTCCTTCTTTCTCTCTATCTGCTCTGCCTATCCCTCCATCCCTCCTTCTTTCTCTCTATCTGCTCTGCCTATCCCTCCATCCCTCCTCCTTTCTCTCTATCTGCTCTGCCTATCCCTCCATCCCTCCTTCTTTCTCTCTATCTGCTCTGCCTATCCCTCCATCCCTCCTCCTTTCTCTCTATCTGCTCTGCCTATCCCTCCATCCCTCCTCCTTTCTCTCTATCTGCTCTGCCTATCCCTCCATCCCTCCTTCTTTCTCTCTATCTGCTCTGCCTATCCCTCCAACCCTCCTCCTTTCTCTCTATCTGCTCTGCCTATCCCTCCAACCCTCCTCCTTTCTCTCTATCTGCTCTGCCTATCCCTCCATCCCTCCTTCTTTCTCTCTATCTGCTCTGCCTATCCCTCCATCCCTCCTTCTTTCTCTCTATCTGCTCTGCCTATCCCTCCATCCCTCCTTCTTTCTCTCTATCTGCTCTGCCAATCACTCCATCCCTCCTTCTTTCTCTCTATCTGCTCTGCCTATCACTCCATCCCTCCTTTCTCTCTATCTGCTCTGCCTATCCCTCTATCCCTTGTTCTTTCTCTCTATCTGCTCTGCCTATCCCTCCATCCCTCCTCCTTTCTCTCTATCTGCTCTGCCTATCCCTCCAACCCTCCTCCTTTCTCTCTATCTGCTCTGCCTATCCCTCCAACCCTCCTCCTTTCTCTCTATCTGCTCTGCCTATCCCTCCATCCCTCCTTCTTTCTCTCTATCTGCTCTGCCTATCCCTCCATCCCTCCTTCTTTCTCTCTATCTGCTCTGCCTATCCCTCCATCCCTCCTTCTTTCTCTCTATCTGCTCTGCCTATCCCTCCAACCCTCCTCCTTTCTCTCTATCTGCTCTGCCTATCCCTCCATCCCTCCTTCTTTCTCTCTATCTGCTCTGCCTATCACTCCATCCCTCCTTTCTCTCTATCTGCTCTGCCTATCCCTCTATCCCTTGTTCTTTCTCTCTATCTGCTCTGCCTATCCCTCCATCCCTCCTCCTTTCTCTCTATCTGCTCTGCCTATCCCTCCAACCCTCCTCCTTTCTCTCTATCTGCTCTGCCTATCCCTCCATCCCTCCTTCTTTCTCTCTATCTGCTCTGCCTATCCCTCCATCCCTCCTTCTTTCTCTCTATCTGCTCTGCCTATCCCTCCATCCCTCCTTCTTTCTCTCTATCTGCTCTGCCTATCCCTCCAACCCTCCTCCTTTCTCTCTATCTGCTCTGCCTATCCCTCCATCCCTCCTTCTTTCTCTCTATCTGCTCTGCCTATCACTCCATCCCTCCTTTCTCTCTATCTGCTTTGCCTATCCCTCTATCCCTCTTTCTCTCTATCTGCTCTGCCTATCACTCCATCCCTCCTTCTTTCTCTCTATCTTCTCTGCCTATCCCTCCATCCCTCCTTCTTTCTCTCTATCTGCTCTGCCTATCCCTCCAACCCTCCTCCTTTCTCTCTATCTGCTCTGCCTATCCCTCCATCCCTCCTTCTTTCTCTCTATCTGCTCTGCCTATCCCTCCATCCCTCCTTCTTTCTCTCTATCTGCTCTGCCTATCCCTCCATCCCTCCTTCTTTCTCTCTATCTGCTCTGCCAATCACTCCATCCCTCCTTCTTTCTCTCTATCTGCTCTGCCTATCACTCCATCCCTCCTTTCTCTCTATCTGCTCTGCCTATCCCTCTATCCCTTGTTCTTTCTCTCTATCTGCTCTGCCTATCCCTCCATCCCTCCTCCTTTCTCTCTATCTGCTCTGCCTATCCCTCCAACCCTCCTCCTTTCTCTCTATCTGCTCTGCCTATCCCTCCAACCCTCCTCCTTTCTCTCTATCTGCTCTGCCTATCCCTCCATCCCTCCTTCTTTCTCTATCTGCTCTGCCTATCCCTCCATCCCTCCTTCTTTCTCTCTATCTGCTCTGCCTATCCCTCCATCCCTCCTTCTTTCTCTCTATCTGCTCTGCCTATCCCTCCAACCCTCCTCCTTTCTCTCTATCTGCTCTGCCTATCCCTCCATCCCTCCTTCTTTCTCTCTATCTGCTCTGCCTATCACTCCATCCCTCCTTTCTCTCTATCTGCTCTGCCTATCCCTCTATCCCTTGTTCTTTCTCTCTATCTGCTCTGCCTATCCCTCCATCCCTCCTTCTTTCTCTCTATCTGCTCTGCCTATCCCTCCTTCTTTCTCTCTATCTGCTCTGCCTATCCCTCCATCTCTCCTTCTTTCTCTCCCGCCACATCTCTCCTCTCTCTATTTTGTCTTTCTTTCTCTATTTCTACGTCTCTCTCTCCCTCTGTCCCCCGCCTCTCTCTCTCTCCCTGGGCAGGGAGTGGGTGATGACCTCATTTGTTCCACGTATCTGCTTATATTCACCTCTCTCTCTCTCTCTTGCACTCTCTCTCTCTCTCTCTCTCTCTCTCTACCTTTAATAGAAACAGTATGCCAGCCGAAGCAGCCCAGAGCCCAGCCAGGGCCCCCAACAGGCTAACAGACCTGAAGAGAGACCCCCTTGTAGTTATTTTAGGTTTGTGTCCCAAATGGCACTCAATTTCTTATATAGTGCACTACTTTTGACCAGGGGCCATAGGGCTTCGGTGAAAAGTAGTGCACTATATAGGGAATAGGGTGCAATTTGGGACACTAACTTAGCTGATCATTATAATGATTTCATCAGGAGTAATGGTTGTCATGGCTCTGTACTATGTGAAGCTGCAGCTGGTCAGTCATTTCTCACCCAGCTATAGAGCGATAGATGAAATGCATGGTGTTGAATTTGATCTTAACGGTAGTTAATTGGCGTAGCTAGTGGTGGAGTAATGTCCACATGGGCATGCCCACTCTCTGTGTATTTCATGTGGGTACTGTAGGATTCAACATTGGGTCTGACAATCGTTAGGAAACCCACAATCTTATGCTCTTTGCGCTCAAACAATCAGGACTAATTACCAAACACTGTAGCAGACAGACAGTGTCATGAAAGAATCCTTTTAAGACTAATTTAGCTAACCTTGAGTGAAACAGCCAACAAACCTTTATGGCTCAGTCACCATGGGAACCAGGGAGAAGCTGAGCACTATGTGTGTTGATGTTGTTTGTGTCACAAATGGCAGCCAATTCCTGATTTAAGTGCAGTACTTCTGACTAGGGCCCATAGGACTTTGGTCAAAAGTAGTGTACCGTATAGGGAATAGGTTGCCATTCGGAATGCAGACTCAGTGAATGGACAGTGACATAAAGCTGTTATTTGCAAGGGTGTTGTTGCATATGAAACACTATCAGTTTAATGATAGAGGAGATCATGAGCGCTTCAGTGCGTCTCATACCGTTGAGTGTGTTGAGTCCACACCCCGCCAATACATTTGAATGGGAGGAGTGTGAAGCTTGGCCAACATTCAGCTCTGTTTCAGAAACTCAGCCCTGAATGAGAGCACGTTATACATCTAGGTGCTGGAACATGTTCGTCTAGCTGTGGTTGGCTCAAATCTGCTACCCAGACCAGCAGTCCAAAGGCCTGTAGACATTCCATGCTGTGTGTGTCCAGGAGTGTATAGACATGGTTGTCGAGTATTTTGGACTACAGCAGATTTTGTGCAGTGAGCTTTATGTGCAGTTCTGTCTATCAGTCTCTGATAGTCTCACACTGATTTCTCTCTCTCTCGTGCGCGCGCACACTCAGGTTAGTCACATTGCACAAAGAAAGTCTTTGAACATGTCACAGCATTGAGTTAGGGTGAAAAATCCTGTTTCTGCCTTATTGCCTCGTCAAGTGGCCATTATGGGTAGTCGTGGTGACACTCTGCTCTGTCTCAAGCACCAGTAACAATCTCCGGATTTCTCCCTACATGGTCAAGATGATTGGTGGATCAAGTAGCGTCATTACTGCTGATAGTTGTACATCCCTAATGGCACTCTATTCCCTTTGTAGTGCACTACGGGCCCTGGTCAAAAGTAGTGCACTGTATAGGGAATAGAGTCCCATTTGGGACTTAGGTAGTATTTCTTTGTAACACCCATTCTCTATGAGCAAATGAAATGACAGTGCAACGGTCTGGGGCATCTACACAAAAACAAGTATGAGTAATATATTGTGCCATGCAATGTGGTTAGGGTTAGTGGCTGCATGTGTTTTTGTTCCAGAGCATGGATGATCTATGTGTCAGTTCTGTGAAATATTCAATCTGCTACCATTCCCCTCAGAACCACATGTAACATCTTTAAGATGTACAGTAGGAGTCCGTTTGGACTCATTCAAGAGTTATTTTCTACATTGTAGTATAATAAAGACATCAACATAACACACATGGAATCATGTAGTAACCCAAAAAGTGTTAAACAAATCAAAATGTATTTATATTTGCGATTCTTCAAAGTATCTACCCTTTGCCTTGATGACAGCTTTGCACACGCTTGACATTCTCTCCACCAGCTTGACATGGAATGCTTTTCCAACAGTCTTGAAGGAGCTCCCACATATGCTGTGCACTTGTTGGCTGCTTCGACTTCACTCTGCAGTCCAACTCATCCCAAACCATCTCTTGGGTTAAGGTCGGTGATTGTGGAGACAAGGTCATCTGATGCAGCACTCCATCACTCTCCTTCTTGCAGAATAGCCCTTACACAGCCTGGAGGTGTGTTTTGGGTCATTGTCCTGTTGAAAAACCTATGATAGATAGCTTTTAAGATGGTCTGAGACCAAGCCTTTTTGGGCTTGTTTCCTGCCAATAATGGCATGCCTCTGCCCCCTAGTGGTCGGTATATGTTAGTGCCACTAAATGTGTGTAGCAGCCATTTTTATGCAGTCTCTGCTGGCAGCTCATTTGAAAGTATTCAAATTCTCTTACACTTGCTAACGTCAGGTGGTTTCCCTATGTGTTGAATGAAAAACAAAGCTGTGTGAGTATTACACCATAGAAAATGTGTGGACATTGTATCATATGTTTAGTGTTTATAGTGTTGAATTTTGAATAGTTTAATCACACCGTATGTCAGCATACTTTTAAAATGTAAAGTCTTATTTTTATTTTAGTTCCACAGAATATATTTTAGCATTTTCACCTTTGGAATGAGACGAGTTCAGTTGATGGTGTGTGCCAGACTGTGTGTCTGTGTCTCTCTCCCCATCCATAACCCACAGGCTACTGTTTGTGTGTGTGTGTGTGTGTGTGTGTGTGTGTGTGTGTGTGTGTGTGTGTGTGTGTGTGTGTGTAACGACATTCGGGGAGACCCCTGGTAGAAGGTGGTTCTCCACACTGTAATAAAATGAAACACGGCCCTCTGGGTAGACTGTTGAGGTAGCAGCCAGACTGTTGGGCGACTGGCTCCGTCATCATCTTATGGGTGCTTTATTAACTCACGTCACTTTGGCAACACTTTGTGACAGTCGCTGCACTGTAAAACATTTTTTTTTTTAAAGAAAGTTGTTTTTACAGTAACTTACTGGCAGCCATTTACCTGTAAGTTACTGTAAAAAAAAAGGTAAAGTATATTACCGTAAATTCCAAACAAACTTTGGTTTAACAGTACATTACTATCAATGTTATTCTAATGTCCTCTTAGTGTTTAACAAACGTTTCTTTGTAAAAAAAAATTCTGCTTCCTCAACTAAAAAAAAGAGCACCACACCACTGGTTGACAGGACCTGGGAGAGAAGTAAGTGTTGGAGAGGTGAAAGATCAGCTTTGTACAGGGGGACTATCTGTCTGTCTACAGACACACACCACATGACTTAATGTTGACAAGGTCCAAGGGAAACTCTAAGGGCTACTAACGCAAAAGCTCATTACTGTCGATTCCGCTGAGCAAGGTGTTTCCGTGTTGTCGGTGTTGTGTTATACGTGTTATATGTCAGGTGCATAGGAGTCGCTATGTCCCAATAATCTCTCCTTTCCTCCTAAAGTGTGCACTTGTTCACTAAGTTCCCTTTAATGATTTGAAAGGACATGACTGGTATAAGAAATATAGTGTAAACTCCCACTAGCCGACGTGGACATTGATTAAGGCACCCGTCAGTCACACCTCTCTGATTCAGAGGGGTTGGGTTAAATGCGGAAGACACATTTCAGTTGAATGCATTGAGTTGTACAACTGACTAGGTATCTACCTTTCCTTACCTTCAACAATCCAATGCTTTTAGATTGAAGGGAAGTATTGAACAAATGCACACTTCGGGAGAAAGGAGATGTTATTGGGATGCATTCCTCAGTGGGCACTGCAGTTGTGCTTTCAAACCACTCGGGGGCACTCAAGTCCATATTTATGCTGCGTGTACCATCTATCCTATACAGATGTGACTAGTTTGGCTGTCTGTTTATGTTAGTTAATGATGATGATCTGGGCATCCCTGGATCAGAGCAGGGTGGGCAACTTGGACACGGCATCCCACCTGAGTGTATCTCCATGGTAACAGTGCTCTGGTGCCAAGGCAGCACCTGTGTTGAGTAGAGATCAAGCCGGGAGGTAAATTAGGCGATTCTTAAGCAGGGTCCCCAACAGCTGCCCCCCACTACACTACACTAGGCTACAGAGACTGGCCCAAGGAGCAGGGGAAATTAGACTAACTGCACTGGTGGGCACACTGCATTTGCGTGTGCCAGAGCAATTTCCTTCTTTTGGCAAAGGTTAAAAGCTTCCCTATTGTCTCCAGTTGTCTCTCACCATCTCTATTCTCTCTCTTCCTCTCCCTCTTATCTCTTTCTTCCTTTTTTCCTATCTTCTAATACATTTCTAGCATGCATTTTCTCTCTTCCTCTCCCTATCCCTCCCCCTTCTCTCTCTACTCTTCTAATACATTTCTAGCGTGCATTTTCCTAAATCGAATAGGGTGCTATTTGGGAAGGAACCAGTTAGAGCTGTCCTCTAGAGCGGGGTCGGGAGGTCTAGGAGAAGTGCGTTAACTCCATTTGTCACTTAATCAATGACTCTCTCTGACTTCAATCAATGACCCGGAGCTCCACCAAGAGTCAATACGTGACCTCACCCAACTCTCCCTCCCTTTTAACTCTTCTTCCCTTGCTGCGAGAGAGTTTCTCTGTGTGTGAGTGTGTCTGTACTCCTTCACTTTAGCCAACTCCTCTGATGATCTGCTTGTCACATACAGATCTGGGACCAGGCTAGTCTACTGCCTGATTCCGCTGTGCTGTTTGTTGTGTGTCTGTTTCAAGAGGGTTTGTCTTAAAGTATAGTTGGGCTGTTTGAAGCATAGTGGGCTGGCTGCCGTTGGTTCTCCTCCATGCCTGATTATTGGGTGGCGGCCATTGGTCAGTCCTCATAATTTAACGAATAATACACCCCGGAATGCCGGCTTTAATCGATGGCATTATCCCTCGCTTCAACAGGAACGATGGGGGATTAGGGAGACAGGGAGATCACAGTAGGTTTCGGCGCTATCCAGATTTTCATTTCCCGTGCCAGAATTTATGGTACCAGCATGGCACACAAGGAGGCGCTAAAAACGCGAGGAAAAAAGCAAATTGGGCCTCTATTACTGCCAGAATGCTAACAAAATGAGCACAAACGAATAGCGAAACCATATAGAAAACAAACAAACTAATTGCCAAGACGGACAAATCCAGCTCATAAAGTTGTACAAGAATAGCTAGTAGCTACCAAAATGTAATTTTCGGTGTGTATGGAGATTTATGTGTGAAAGTGAACGAGAGAAATGTGCAAATGGACAAAGTTGTGACGCATCCTTTTCTGAAGGAAGAGCAGCATGTGTCCACAGAGCAGATGGGAGAAGAAGAAAGACAGTAGTCGGAAGCACAGGGAATAAATGTCAGCTGTACAGATAACTCATCCAGAGCTCTTTGACTTCTGACAGAAAGCCATTAGAAAATATCTGATGGCAAACATTTACATACACGTGTAACTTCGTCACCTCATGAGCACAGCACAAAAGAGACTCGCCGGTATATACAGAATGCTGTGGACTCACCAGCTCACATACCCCTGTTGTGCTATTAAAAACAAACATGTGACTGGCTCAACTGTTCTGGGGAACTAATGTAAAAATGTAAAAAAAAAAAAAATTTAAATGGAAAAACTTCAAAGTGGTTTTGGTTCAAATGGTTTTGAAAATCGTTCCGTATTTTTTACTCCGGTATACTGTAAATACGGTAAACCTGCCAAGCCTAGAGACAGTGAAGAATAGAAGCCTGGAGAAGAAGAACCAGGAGCACTGGGAGACTGAAGGAGAGAGCGCGTGTGTTTGTATCAGAGTTTTGATGGGTCGTCTCTGTACAGAGGAAACCCACTCCTGGTTCTGTATTCTTTCAGCTATCAGCAGCTCCAGGGAGAGGACAATATGATCTCTGTGTCCCAAATGGCACCCTAGTCCCTATAGAGTGCACTAGGACCCATTGGGCTCTGATCAGAAGTAGTGTGCTATGTAGGGAATAGGGTGTCATCTGAGACTGTAGCACAGGGATCTTCTTCCGTGGGGGGGACGGACGACATAATAACATACATTTTTGGACTGCAAACTAACAGCAAGAAGCCCAAACAGATTAGGGCTGACCCCAATTGGTCGTTAGGCGGCTGGTTGACCGAGATTGTTTAGCAGTAACAAATATATATATTTATTTGCGCCCATCTCAGTGAACTAATCCATTACGGAGGCCTTGACTAAAAGCCCATTTATGCTTGATCCTAATTTGTGATTGGAAGCTCCATCCGGAGGGTGTGACGCAACTGCGGAGGCTCCAGGCATTGCCGTGCCCCTCCTAAATTTAGTCACAATGCAGAGGGCTCTCTATTGTTCCACATTAACACGATTGATTGACGGTAGGTGGGGGCGGTACATCCTGTATAAACACAAACTCACTTCCTTGACAAAAGCTCTGCACTGCTCCGCGAAGGCATAAGAGGTATGAATGCCCTGACTTCTTCTGAGGCCGTGTCACCATAGATGCTGCATGGCCAGTGCAGATGTCGGAATGACCCTGCACCCAGATGCACAATGCACTCTCTCCAGAATGTGCTCTCTCCCGCCAATTTGTGCACATTCATTGTTTCATAACTTCATTGTGTGAATTGTTTGGGTTTGATTGTTAGTGTGTATACCAATTCCCCATTACATATAACACCAGAAGTAGATTTACCGTTAATTCCTATCATTTCTCATCTACAATGTTTGTTACTTTGGTTATGGTAATTTATTTTAATGCATTCAATATTATTATTCCAGTCTTTCCGTTCTCATTGTCGGAGTGGACACGTTGTTTGCAGAGCGCACAACCTATGCAACACTTGTGAGAAACAAGTTTTGGTTTATTTAATTCCATTTACGAGTTCTGTCAATTTCGTTATTGTCATTCGTTTGGAGTGCTCCTGTTAATGTTGAGTAAGGACACGCACGCATAGAAGTAGGTTTACATGGAACCCAAACCGGCTGCGCGTGAGCGCCATCGTGCATAAATACATTTTGTCCCCCCACACCAAATGCGATCACGACACGCAGGTTAAAATATCAAAACAAACTCTGAACCAATTGTAGTAATTTGGGGACAGGTCAAAAATAATTAAACATTTATGGCAATTTAGCTAGTTAGCCTGGACTTGCTAGCTAATATGTCCTATTTAGCTAGCTTGCTGTTGCTAGCTAATGTGTTCTGGGATATAAACATTGAGTTGTTATTTTACTTGAAATGCACAAGGTCCTCTACTCCACCAATTAATCCACACATAAAACGGTCAACCCGAATCGTTTCTAGTCATCTCCACTGACCTCATTCGTCTTTCAGTCACCCACGTGGGTATAACCAATGAGGTGATGGCACGTGGATACCTGCTTCTATAAACCAATGAGGAGATGGGAGAGGCAGGACTTGCATCGTGATCTCCGTCAGAAATAGAACTGACTTCTATTATAGCCCTTGGCAACGCAGACGCTCGTTGGGGTGCAGTAATTGAATAACATAGATTTCTACATGTATTTTGCAACGCACGCGACTCGAGCGGTGTGGTCAGCCTGTTGTAAGCTACCTGGCCTGCTCGCAAATGTAGGCATGTAAATGCACCCATTTGGGGGTCTGATTAGTATTTCTGATTGGCTTAACGGACCACCACTTATGACCTGTGGAGCTTCTCAAAGTCATGTGTTCTTCATTTCAAACAGAAAGCAAACAGTCTGTTTTTACATCTGTTGAGAATGACAAATAGTTCCTCAATGTATCTGAAACATCTTTCCAGCTCTCTCCCTTTCAATAACCACTCAACGTGAAAGGGAAAAATGTCATGCTCTGATTCGGTGGAAACGTCATAAAATAGTCTTTTTATCAGCGCTAGACTTGGACTGAAATAGGTTCCGGTACTCATTTTGGGTGCTGGTATTGTTTACATTTAGGTGCAACAGCTCCACAATACCTTTGAGCTGATATTCTATAAGAGGAACAGGAGCTCAAGCAGTAGAACATTTGAGGTGCCGGTACTCTGCTCCGGTGAGCTCCTCCCCAAGACAAGCACTGCTTCTTATCCTGAGGCTATTACTGCTATTAGTTGGCAATAGCAATAGAAGTTACTCTTTAGGTTTGTATCATATTCATTTAGATTTGGATAGAATATTGATTAAACGCATGACAATGAATTTGAGATATGTAGATGTTATTATGAATTAAATAAAACTGTTTCACGAAAATGTGCATATGAAAACCATAACTGGCATGCAAGATGGGTAGAAATGGTAAGATATTACCGGCAACTTCAGGAGAGTAATGGCAGGATCTGCTTAGCCAGAATTTTTGGCAATTTTGCGCATGGAATAGCCTTCATTTCTCAGAACAAGAATAGACTGACGAGTTTCAGAAAAAGGTCTTTTGTTTCTGGCCATTTTGATTCTGTAATCGAACCCACTAATGCTGATGCTCCAGATACTCAACTAGTCTAAAGAAGGCCAGTTTTATTGCTTTCAGCTGTGCTAACATAATTGCAAAAAGGTTTTCTAATGATCAATTAGGCTAATGGCTAATGTTAAACTTGGATTAGCTAATACTTTGTGCCATTGGAACACATGAGTGAAGGTTACTGATAATGGGCCTCTGTACGCCTATGTAGATATTCCATAAACAAATCAGCCATTTCCAGCGACAACAGTCATTTGCAACATGAACAATGTCTACACTGTATTTCTAATCAATTTGATGTTATTTTAATGGACAAAAAAATGTGCGTTTCTTTCAAAAACAAGGTCATTTCTAAGTGACCCCAAAGTTTTGAACGGTAGTGTAGGTTGTGTTTATATATGGAAAAAAACACAACGTTTTTTCTAGCAGTCGATTGGTCTAAAGAACAGAAGACTTTCGGTCGACCAAGATTTAGGGGACAACACCAAAAACCGATAATATATTAACTGAAACATACTTGAAACCTTGCTTACATTTGTATACGATCACATTTTTCTCTCTATTATGCCTGTGAATACAGATTTCTTAATTTCAAATCACTTGGAGCTGATTTCTTGGTGTTTTTAGTCTATTATGTACAACAATAATAATAAAACATTTGCTCAGGAAACTTGGACGGCCAAATAAAAATAGCCACGGGCCAAATTTGGCCTGCGGGCCACCAGTTGGGGAACCTTGCTGTTGCAGGAGAAGAGACAATACCAGAGTCACCTGGAGGAAGACAATGAGACAGAACAGACGTTTGCTAGGTTGAGACACTATAGCAGAGTTATCCATCACAAAGTTATCTACTCAGTGTCCTGAAAAGGACAATAACGGAGTTATCCACTCAGTGTCCTGAAAGAGGACAATAACAGAGTTATCTACTCAGTGTCCTGAAAAGGACAATAACAGAGTTATCTACTCAGTGTCCTGAAAAGGACAATAACGGAGTTATCCACTCAGTGTCCTGAAAAGGACAATAACAGAGTTATCCACTCAGTGTCCTGAAAAGGACAATAACGGAGTTATCCACTCAGTGTCCTGAAAGAGGACAATAACAGAGTTATCCACTCAGTGTCCTGAAAGAGGACAATAACAGAGTTATCCACTCAGTGTCCTGAAAGAGGACAATAACAGAGTTATCCACTCAGTGTCCTGAAAGAGGACAATAACAGAGTTATCCACTCAGTGTCCTGAAAGAGGACAATAACGGAGGTATCCACTCAGTGTCCTGAAAGAGGACAATAACGGAGGTATCCACTCAGTGTCCTGAAAGAGGACAATAACGGAGGTATCCACTCAGTGTCCTGAAAGAGGACAATAACGGAGTTATCCACTCATTGTCCTGAAAGAGGACAATAACGGAGTTATCCACTCATTGTCCTGAAAGAGGACAATAACGGAGTTATCCACTCAGTGTCCTGAAAGAGGACAATAACGGAGGTATCCGCTCAGTGTCCTGAAAGAGGACAATAACGGAGGTATCTGCTCAGTGTCCTGAAAGAGGACAATAACAGAGTTATCCGCTCAGTGTCCTGAAAGAGGACAATAACGGAGGTATCTGCTCACGCGCCCTGAAAGAGGACAATAACAGAGTTATCCACTCAGTGTCCTGAAAGAGGACAATAACGGAGGTATCCACTCAGTGTCCTGAAAGAGGACAATAACGGAGGTATCTGCTCACGCGTCCTGAAAGAGGACAATAACAGAGTTATCCACTCAGCGTCCTGAAAGAGGACAATAAAGGAGGTATCCACTCAGCGTCCTGAAAGAGGACAATAACGGAGGTATCCACTCAGTGTCCTGAAAGAGGACAATAACGGAGGTATCCACTCAGTGTCCTGAAAGAGGACAATAACGGAGGTATCTGCTCACGCGTCCTGAAAGAGGACAATAACAGAGTTATCCACTCAGTGTCCTGAAAGAGGACAATAAAGGAGGTATCCACTCAGCGTCCTGAAAGAGGACAATAACAGAGTTATCCACTCAGTGTCCTGAAAGAGGACAATAACGGAGGTATCCACTCAGTGTCCTGAAAGAGGACAATAACGGAGGTATCCACTCAGCGTCCTGAAGGAGGACAATAACGGAGTTATCCACTCAGTGTCCTGAAAGAGGACAATAACGGAGTTATCCACTCAGTGTCCTGAAAGAGGACAATAACAGAGTTATCCACTCAGTGTCCTGAAAGAGGACAATAACGGAGTTATCCACTCAGTGTCCTGAAAGAGGACAATAACAGAGTTATCCACTCAGTGTCCTGAAAGAGGACAATAACAGAGTTATCCACTCAGTGTCCTTAAAGAGGACAATAACAGAGTTATCCACTCAGTGTCCTGAAAGAGGACAATAACGGAGGTATCTGCTCACGCGTCCTGAAAGAGGACAATAACGGAGGTATCCACTCAAGTGTCCTTGAAAGAACGCAATGTTGACGCAATCATAGGACATTATTCGGATTCTACTCATACAGTATGTAGCTTGTCACCTCTCTCACCCCTCTCTCCTCTCTCACCTCTCTCTCTCCCCTCTCTCCCCTCTCTCCCCTCTCTCCTCTCTCCCTCTCTCTCCCTCTCTCCCTCTCCCCTCTCTCCCTCTCTCCTCCCTCTCCCCTCTCTCCTCTCTACCTCTCTCTCCTCTCTCTCCCCTCTCTCCCCTCTCTCTCCCTCTATCCTCTCTCTCCTCTCTCATCTCTCTCTCTATCCTCTCTCTCCTCTCTCATCTCTCTCACCTCTCTCCTCTCTCACCTCTCTCTCCTCTCTGTCCTCTCTCTCCTTTCCCTCTCAGGCTAAAAACATTATTCTGCTGCCGGAGCCCGATAATCATATTTAGGCAGTTTGATTCATTCACACACACAGCGGCATTATGTTTCCTTGTAAGGAAATATTGGAACACTGCATTTAGTTGTAGAACCTACGGATGAAGTTGCAAACCAGACCACGTTTAACGGTGTTTTCAGACATAAACAGAACTGCCCCACCAAGGCACCATATAACATCCCTTCTTCTTTTAGGCTGTCTGCAGCTAAAATACACTCTTCGCTTTTACCAGGAGGGCTTGTGTTTTTAGGAACAGTGTTTTAAAATCAGGTCAAGTCACTGGGCTTTCCTTTCAGGGGGAACTCAAACGATTTGGGCATGTAGGTGGTTGTGATGTGCCTAGCATGACAGCTTGCTGCGGCGTTGCCATTCACCAAATGATTCCTGACAACGTGCCTGCTTGCCTTGCGGTGCACAGTGTCTGTAACACTAGTGCTTCAACCCAGATCTGGCACTACTGTACCACAAGACGACACACGCGCACATGCAACCCCCCCCCCCCACTCCCACACACACACTTCCCCATAAACACTACCCCAATCCTCTGTCTGTGTCAGGCTGGGATGTTTGTCTCTGTTGACAGCTGTCAGGGCTAGTCTGGCTCCAGCGTCTAAGCACTTTGCCAAACGGCCCTCTTAACTGCCAGCGTGGACTCACTGGGCCGGCCCTTCACAGCCGAAAGGCTGATTTAGGTCGGGCACCGCACAGGGGGACCTAAATAGAGGTGACAGTCCCAGGCCCCCTGCTGAGATTGGGCTCCGCGTTAGCCCTTACCCCACCCCCAGAGGACTCGGGGCCTTCCAGGACTTGGTAAGATAACAAAGCCCCGTTTCCCACTATGGGCATATGGGACAGATATGGGACTGATACACAGACTTCCTGACACAGAGGATAGGAGAGGCTGGATTCTGCTCTTGTGGCACTCAATGACTTTGATGTGTTTGTGTTTTTTTTTTACCCAGTGGCTGTGTCTGGTGAACTAGTTATCTGTACTATGCATACCTTGGGATTGTATTTGTCTAAATCAGTGATGTGTTAGGCTTCGTACATTCCGCATATCCTGCTTATTTTTGCATGTTATAATCTGACATGGTTGACTCATTTTTTAACCTCTCCTGAGGAGGGCGCCATTGCCCTTTTTGTTGTTGGATCTTCAAAGAGAACTGCTCCTTTTAAAACAATGGGGTTTTCAGGGGATTTCGTTGTATACGGAATTTGGTTTGGCTAATCTCTGAATGTAGAAACACCCAATGTCAAATATCACTATTCTATACTACACCAGGCGAAGCAACCAGGGGGTAACTGTTTTTGCATTCAAAATAGGCCTACTGTGTAAGCTTACCGGTAGGTCTCAAGTGGCCATACACCATGAAACACTCTCTCTCTCCTCACTTCAATGGTTCTGTGAAACCTTCTCTGTGTAATTACTCTCTGCCTCAAAGTCACGCCAAGGTCGGCACTTCAAATTGCCTCTCAAATTGACTCGGGAAGGGGGGGGGGGGACCTTGTCACAGCTTCAGCGTGGGTCTTAAACTAAGTTAATTTATTAGTTCTGATATGATATAGGCCTCGGCGATATGCATGCTACGTGTTCTGTATGATATCTATCGTGGCTCATTTGAGGATTTGCTACGATTTGAAGGACACAAGCTAGCAAGCAGTGGACATCCGTTTCTGTGGCGCCAGCCACAACAAGGTGGTAGAAGAGGCTATAAGCCGTGCTGGGCATGATGATGATTGGTTATGGGGCAGTGCCAAGGTGCAGTTGACTTTGCCAGGGGCCTAGCTTGTCTGCGTCTGAAGTGGAGAGGCTTGCGCACAGACAGGCCGTTCGTCAGTCAGCACAGAGGGGTATTACCGTACTGTTGTTGCAGTCAGTTAGACAGTATCCTTGCTAAGACACGAGGCTTGAATCTCATCCCCTTACAAGGGGATCAATCTTCTCCACATAGATGCAGCACTCCACACAGTGCCATGAGCTGCTGTAGGACTTGACGAGGCCTGGGTATCTAGACACCACCATCAAGGCTCTGTGGACACTGTTGGATGGGCTCTGGAATGGAGGACATGTTCATTCGTGCTGGAGGAAAAACCTGTTAAAAACCTGTTAAACACATCAGTTAAGGTTTGTGAAAAATTGAATTCTCATTTGATTCAAAACACATTTAAATGACCCAGGATTAAGTTAGTCTACAATGGCAATACGAGAGAATGGCTAATTCCTAACTTTGACTCTCTTTGACACAGTTTTTGGGATGAGACTACAACAGATGTTATGATTATTTCCAACCGTCAGGCACGTTCAAATCGGTTTAGTAATGAGGGGAAGTGTACGCCATTGGGCCAATTTTAGAGTGTGTTTAACCCATGCGTGCAGACAATACTTTTTCCAGAAGAGTTTTTGGTTGCGGGGCAAAGAGACCCTCCTTCCGCCCTTCTGAATCTGACTTGTGCTCACACGCATGCACACATACACACACACATACACACACACACACACACACACACACACACACACACACACACACACACACACACACACACACACACACATGCAGTCAAGCACACACACACACAGTCACACCCACACACACACACTCACACACACACTCACACTCACAGTCAAACACACACACACACACACAAAACAGACAGAAGTTCCGTGACTGTGCCACATGAAATTAGAATGGAAATGTGTAGAGCCTGCAGACAATCCTCTCTCTCATTAAAGGATAAATCTCTCTTTCCCCCCTCCCCTATTTCCTATTCTTTTTTCCCCTCCACACAGCATGCTCTCCCCCTCTCCCCCTGTTCACTCTCCTTTTCTTTCCCTCTCCACACAGCATGCTCTCCTCCTCTCCCCCTGTTCACTCTCCTTTTCTTTCCCTCTCCACACAGCATGCTCTCCCCTTCTCCCCCTGTTCACTCTCCTTTTCTTTCCCTCTCCACACAGCATGCTCTCCTCCTCTCCCCCTGTTCACTCTCCTTTTCTTTCCCTCTCCACACAGCATGCTCTCCCCTTCTCCCCCTGTTCACTCTCCTTTTCTTTCCCTCTCCACACAGCATGCTCTCCCCTTCTCCCCCTGTTCACTCTCCTTTTCTTTCCCTCTCCACACAGCATGCTCTCCTCCTCTCCCCCTGTTCACTCTCCTTTTCTTTCCCTCTCTCCATTGCATTCTTCCTTGCTACTCGACACATGCTGTAGTGCTTTCTGTGTTCAGCTTAAGCTTGTTTTCATGCGAGCTAATGTTTTGCATTCATTTCTATATGCATTTGGCATGAAAATATGTATATGTCATTGCCAATGGTTTCTGAGCCCGTGCTATTAGCACAGACAAATACAAAAATAAGTCCTCCCCCTGCACGCTCTCCTCACTCAGATTTTCAGAACTCTCTGCTTGAATGTTTCTATCCTCTTTAATAGCAGATGTGGTATCCACAGCCTAGGACCCCTGGTGTGTGTGCGCGTGTGTGTGTGTTTGACTGCGTGTGTGTGTGTGTTTGTGTGTGTGTGAGAGATGGAGAGCCCTGCATGATAGTCTCACCTGAGAGTCCACAGAAACCTTCCTTAAGAGTAGAGAAAGACATTCATTAGAGCTGAAGACAGTAATCCATGGTTCTTCATGTGAGAGTGGGGTTCCATCACACTGACCATAGAGATGGGCCAGAGGCGTGTGACTAACAATCACAGTGTCTCTGGCTGTAGAAAGAGTCAGTCAATTATTATTTAGAATCAGTCAAATATTTGATGCTATGTATTTATTTGTACTCTCCTGGGATCCAAACATATTAAGGCACTTAAATTATATTAGTTACATTAAACTTTAGTGGGGCTCTGGTGTAATGTCTACCATAATGTCTGGTGTAATGTCTATCATAACGTCTGGTGTAATGTCTAGCATAACGTCTGGTGTTATGTCTGGTGTAATGTCTATCATAACGTCTGGTGTAATGTCTATCATAACGTCTGGTGTAATGTCTATCATAACGTCTGGTGTTATGTCTGGTGTAATGTCTACCATGATGTCTGGTGTAATGTCTACCATGACGTCTGGTGTAATGTCTATCATAACGTCTGGTGTAATGTCTATCATAACGTCTGGTGTAATGTCTATCATAACATCTGGTGTAATGTCTATCATAACGTCTGGTGTAATGTCTACCATAACGTCTGGTGTAATGTCTACCATAACGTCTGGTGTAATGTCTACCATAACGTCTGGTGTAATGTCTACCATAACGTCTGGTGTAATGTCTACCATAACGCCTGGTGTAATGTCTACCATAACGTCTGGTGTAATGTCTACCATAACGCCTGGTGTAATGTCTACCATAACGTCTGGTGTAATGTCTACCATAACGTCTGGTGTAATGTCTACCATAACGTCTGGTGTAATGTCTACCATAACGTCTGGTGTAATGTCTACCATAACGTCTGGTGTAATGTCTACCATAACGTCTGGTGTAATGTCTACCATAACGTCTGGTGTAATGTCTACCATAACGTCTGGTGTAATGTCTACCATAATGTCTGGTGTAATGTCTACCATAACGTCTGTTGTAATGTCTACCATAACTTCTGTTGTAATGTCTACCATAACGTCTGGTGTAATGTCTATCATAACGTCTGGTGTAATGTCTACCATACCGTCTGGTGTAATGTCTACCATAACGTCTGGTGTAATGTCTATCACAACGTCTGGTGTAATGTCTACCATAACGTCTGGTGTAATGTCTACCATAACGTCTGGTTTAATGTCTAGCATAACGTTAATGATGCTGTAATGTAGACGGCTAAAGAAATTCGTCATGCCACAGGTCCTCTCCGTGTCCTCTCCAGATACTACCGCTGCACCATCAAGAGCTTCCTCACCGTTTGCATCACAGTCTGGTACATGAGTTGCTCTGTCCATGACCGCAAGTCCCTCCAGCGGGTAGTGAAGTTGGCCCAGTTCTTCACTGGTGCCATGTTCCCACCCATCCAGGACATCTACTTGAAACGGTGCCTGAGGAAGGCCCACATCATCATCAAGGACCCCATCCAATTTAAACTCTTTCCCCCCCATCCCCCCTTACTCTGATACATGTGTAAATATTGGTCTATAAATTGTGCCTTCCTGCATTATACTTATGCAAAAAAAATAAAAAATCTATTCTACTGAGCCATTTACTTTATGTTTGAATTATATTTTGGGGCTGCAGGTAGCCTAGTGGTTAGAGCATTGGGCCAGTAACCAATAGGTTGCTAGATCAAATCCCCAAGCTGACAAGTTAAAAAATCTGTCGATCTGCAAGGCAGTTAATCCACTGTTCCTAGGCAGTCATTGTAAATAAGAATTTGTTCTGAACTGTCTTGCCTAGTTAAATAAAAATAAAATATATTTAATCATTTTTTGCTGTTGCATTGTCAAGAAGGAACCTGCAAGTCAGTATTTCGTTGTATACCACGAGTATCCTGTACATACGACTCATAAAACTCTAAACTGAGTTCGACCGATGAGACCCAGTGTAGCCGACCTCCTGCTGTCAACCCCCAAGTAGCCCCGGCCAAAGCAGCCCAGTTATCAGCCATTAGGGCTCTGAAAGGTGGGTACTTGTGTGTGTGTGTGTGTGTGTCCTCTCCTTAGATGACCTAGTTGAGAGACGGCGAACTCCCACTCCCATAAGCCTCGCACGTCCTTTACGTTTTGATCCTCTCCTGCCAGAAGGAACTCTGCCACTGATCTGCTCCCTTCATGACACACACCTGCCAAACTCACGCACGTTCATACACACGGGCTCACTGATGACGTTTTTGTATGCGCTCTGGTTTGGTACAGCAATATGGGCTTGCAGTTTGAAATTGTCTCTTGTTTGAAAATGAAAACAAGGGCGGTGGCACAATGAGTGTTATTCAGAAGTCAAGTAATGCTCATTTCATGCCGAGCATGATGACAGGGTTTTCAATAATGCGTCATGATATTTTGGAGCTGCATTTCTTATTCTGCATTGGAACCATGTCTCGCATATCTGTAATGCGTCTGAGCATTTGTGCACCATATTCACCAGCCGTAACCCAGACAACACCAAAGACACCTGTTTTCCTATTCCAGACATTTTTTTCCTTCGGTCTTTAATTTGGGAGAATCACCCCTCCAAAGTCAGACGACGTTCGGGGCTACACCCCTCTGAATCAGACAGTGGCAGGGGGCTGTGATGGTCTCTGTCTCATGTTGTTATTCCATCAGACATTGTGCGTTGTGAAGGCTCGGTGCTGATGGTGTGGGTGGGTGTGTGTGTGTGTGTGTGGTCGTGTCTACCTGTTAGCAGAGTGAGAGGAGCAGAGGTTGGGAGCGTGGTGGTGTTTGGTCAGGGGAACGTGCGTTACCATATCCCTCTCAAACTCACCTCAGTACCATGCCTCACACACGGAGACAGGACCCCGCTGGGACACCCAAACGGGCTGCTCAACTCCGTCTGATCTTTTATTCAGCCTCGACGCTTATTATTGAGAGGAAAAGAATAAGAGAGGAGAGAAAATAGAGATTTTCCACATCATGGTACACTGCTTATATTTAACTGCCAAGAAGTGTCACTAGGCTAGGAATGTT